>NW_020455865.1:6802006-6900826 GCF_003342845.1 Nothoprocta perdicaria
GCCGCGATGCCGCCTCCTCGGTGCTGCTGCTGGCGCTGCTGGCGCTGCCGGGCGGCGGGCCCGGCTCGGCGGCGTCGCGGGAGCCCGCCGGCCCGTGCCGCGTGAAGACGGTCACGGTGTCCACGCTGCCCGTGCTCCGCGAGAACGACATCAGCTGGAGCGGCGCCCCGCCGCCCGCCGCCGCCGCCGACTCCCGCCTCATGCTCTTCGTCCGCAACGAGCTGCCCGGGCGCGTCGCCGTGCAGGACGACCTGGACAACACCGAGCTGCCCTTCTTCACCCTCGGTAGGCGCGCGACGGCCCGGACCGGCTTGTTCCCCCCTCCCCAAGCCCGAGTAACCCGCCGCACTCCGTGCCCGCCTCCCCCGGCGCCGCTCCGGTCCCCGCGGCCGCCCCGGGGCTCCCCCGCAGCGCGCGCGACCTCGCGGAGCACCTGGGGCTTCTCGACCCGTGAGGGCTGCAGCTTCTCCCCCCTCCCTTGGCCTTGGCATGCACCCCTCTTCTCTGCTGGGGAGGTAGTTTCCCTTTCTGTAGATCAGGGCCTGGAGGCTGCTGTGTTGCTTTTTTTTATTATTTTATTTTATTTTATTTTTTTTATTTTTTTAAATAAAAAAGACAGACCTGCGAGTAAAGCATCTTCACCCAGGCTATAAAGTGATGGATGCTGTCTCTCGTACTTCAACTTAAGACACTTCACCCTAGAGAAGCTACAGCGGAGCCTGGCAGGGAAGGAGGAACTGTTTGTCTAGCAGGAGGCTGAATTTATAAGTGCTCGTCTTGCTTCATGCACAACTCCGGTTGCTGGGTCTGTTGCAGAATGTCTGCAGACTTATGCCATATTTCATATTGTCATATACATATATATGTGTATTTTTTTACCCCCCGACTTAGGAAGGGGAGGATGATGGAAGTTSGACTAGGAAGATTTATGTTGTCGTACTTTCATGTGAGTGCCTGGTCTTGTCTTTTTACATGGGGTACCTGAGCTGCACCTTGTCACTTTTATCCTGTTGTGTGTGTTGACCTGCCTTGCTGCGCTCGGCAAAAGTGAACCGCTCTGGATTCTGCATGGAAAGCTTGGTGTTTGCCGTGCAGATCACTGAGGGGTTTGTTGCTGATCTCTATACAGCTCCTCCTTATCCACTGAGTACCTACTGAACTTCATGTCTGAGRTGCTGCTTAACGCAGCCACATTGTGACTTCCAGTGTGTTGCATATCCTTGTGTGCAGCTCGTGTGTCAAGGTTATTTCCCATGCAATGGACCGAGGTGTGGGTCTGTTCCCTTGCCCTGTGGAAGTGGCCGCTGTTTCACTGAGCATCGTGTACCACAGTAMGAGAATGATCGGGGTTCCCAGGCCTTTCATTTTGCGCTCTGTGAAGCTTTCTCTCCTTGTGCGTGCCTGCCATAAGTAAGTTGGTGGTACTTCTTGAACTGAATCTCTTTGGTTCTGACTCTGCAGTTTGCCTTCCTTAGACATGGTTGGTCAACCACAAAAATCCCAAGCAAACCAGATACTCTATTTCTAGCAATAAAAGTGAGAAGCAAAGATTTGATGCTGTAAGATTGACATTTGCCTTATAATGATTAAGAGTAAGGGGAAGTTTCATGGTTCACTGCCCTGAATTTTCAGGTTAGAGTACAGCTTCTTCAGGGACTGGGTGTGAATTGCACACTGGGCTAAATATATCGTAAGGCAAAGAACTCCTCTGTGTAGAGTGTGGGTAGTAGCTCATGTTAAAGGAGAGAAATTCATCTTGATAGATCAGAGAGATGATCTTGTGTGGCAAATCCTCCTTCTGTGAGTGACTGCTGGCAGAGAGACTGTGTCTCGGGCTAAAAAAATCTCTTTTGCTTGCTTGGGATTTTGATTATTTGTGTGCTCTTAAACATGTACTGTCTCTTGCAAAACTGTTTTGTTTGCTGTSCCTTGATGGACTAAAGACCCCACGTATACCCGTCCTTTCCCCAAAGCCCCCAGTGCCAGGCATGCTGGAAGATAAATTGAGGCTCTACCYATGGTGGGATGGCTTCATCGCATTTCTGAAATTAATCAGCACCTTGCCTTAAAAGAAGGTAAAACACTTGTCCTTCCCCAAGGTCTAGCTCATGAATTGCTGTGGCTGCTCTGATATTTCAAATTTGCTGCATTTTTTTTTTTTTCTCCAGTGGAATGGCAACCGGGTCTCAGATATGCTTAGCTCCTTTCTGGATGAGTGCGTTGGAGCGTTTTTGCTGGTTTGKATGCTCATTTTCTAGTGCAATAAATAGTACAGGATTGTTTTTTCATGCTGCAGCCTTTCCTAAGCTCGGCAGTAGTTGCGGACCCTAAAACTGATACTGCCTTGAGTGTGACCTGATATAGGCTCTTAGAGGTGAAAGTAGTGTCATATATAGACTAGTAGGCAGGGATTGCATTGAGCAATTTGTTCTCCCTGCATGAAAAATAACTTTCAATAACCCTTATCARTAGCTAGTTTCTGATGTTACGTGCGTGTTTGTCGCTAGAATGTGGTTAGCAGGTATTCAGGCCTGAGYTCAGAGTATTTAAGAGCTGAAGTGGTGAAGGTTTCTTACTGTCTTTGCATGCAGGCTCTTGTTGCTAGCAAAGATGAATTTCTGGCTTCCTGGGGTTAGGGATGTGTTAGAAAAACCTTCTAAAGTGCCCGCCTCAGGCCAGATACTCCAAACAGCATCTGGAGGGGATTTTGCATGAAAGTGGCACTAAAGGGGCTCCTCTGTGTCCCGATGCTGAGTTGGTTTAAAGGAGTGATGCTGCTCAGGGAGGCAGAGTGTGGAGCTCCAGACCCGCTCAAGGGTTCCCCTGCTCAAGAKGACTCCCAGTTTTGGTGTGGCCCCTGTGCCCCTTGTCACTCTGTATTAAAGGAGGGTGAGAGACCTGTAGCTAAAGGTTTGCAGGTGCCTTTTCTGCAGCTGTGTGAAACTGCCTTTGGGGCTGGGGGCAGGGAGGATGTTTCGAGTGCAAATGAGCCAGACAGATGCCTTAAGTCAGTGGTTGGTATGAAAGGTATGCGGTGCTTTGCATTGGTTTTCCTTAAAATCAGGTATGAAGCAACTCTTGATGCCCTGAAAAACTGAGATATGAGGCACTTCTAGCTTTTCTTATCTTGTTTTTGTTTTGGGGTGAGCCTAAATCCCTTTCCAAACCCCACATGAGCTGGGAYTCTGTGACACTCACTGCCTCCAAGAGCTGCAGCTTGGATTAACCACCTTTGGGCTGACCCCATGCTGAGCATCTCGAGCTGCCGAGTGCTGTGAGCACTGCTGCCTTCCCAGGCCAGCAGCAGGAGCTTTGGAAAAGCAGGAAAACCTCTTCTGCTGCAGCTACTGCATCACTGATGCTCGGGAAAAAAAAAAAAAAAAAAATCCCTGGAAGGAGATTCCCACGCAGTTCCTCTGCTCCGTGTTCTTGGCGCCGTGCTGGCGTGGCTGGAGGCACATGTGCGGAAGGAAGCCGCTCGCATCCTTGAGAGCGAGCGCGCGTGATCCGCGAGCAAGTGGAGTGCGGGAAGCGCGTGCCAGCCCACTAGGGGGTAGTGGGAGCCCAGGGATGCTCCGCGAGCGCCGGGACTGCCTGGAGTTTGCGCTGGCTTTGCCCGCTTGCATGCGCTTGAAGGCAGCTGTGGAGGCAAGAGCAGGGAAGGATTTRATCCTTCCTGAACAGTCAGTAAATGTGTAATTCCTCAATTCGCCCCTCCTGCCTGCAGCGTGGACTTGCAGCTAAAATAACATCCCAAAGCTCATGCTTGCTCAGTGTCCTCCCTGCAGCAAGGKGTCACGTTGTCCATGGTACCTATTCTCTTACTAGTGTTTTTTTAATCTCTTGCATTAGAGTTCAGAAGGATGTTCCTCCTCTTATGCCAAAATTTCATTTCTTCAAAATTATGCAGCAGAGTGGTGGCAGGAAATGACACATGTAACTTTGCCATCAGTGCGTTATGAATAGCTGTGCATCCCCTTTCCTGAAGCAGCATCCTGCCCTTTCCATAACCTTGGATACAACTGATGCTTTGCGGTACTTCTTTTTTTTTTTTTYCCCCCTAATTCTTCTAGTGTTACACTGGAAAATGGTGCAGCCTATCATTGACTTTATTCTTGCACAATGAGGTCTCTCCAAGGTGTGTATCTTGATTTAGCCAGCAGCCATGTGGGCTGTACAATAGCTGCTCCGCAAGCAGTGTAGCCGTTTAAAGGGCAATTCAGGGAATGAAGTAGTTAGCTTCTGAGCTAATTTAGATGAGCACTGTGTATATGTGTGCAGAATTATATATACATATACACAGAGAGAGAGAGAGAGGTGGGGGGGAGAGGGAGAGGCAGGGAAGTTTTCAGCACTGCTCCTTAGCTGATAGTGGTTTTCATAAGAGCAGTTTACTGCAAYCTTCTTATAAGTGGCTTTAATGGCTGCTGTTTGACTTGCATCTGCGGTGCTGCTGGCTGTTGCGTTTTGGTGGCTGCCACAGAAGGTGCTTGTGCACCTGCRTTGTCGGTGTCCAACTGCGGCACCATTGTGTGGAGTATGAATACAGTCGTCCCCGGCCATTGAAGCTATATGGATCTTCTATCTACTCCTCTGTTCTGTGTCTCATCCTCTGTTTTATGTCTCMACTTCTGCAGCCACCTGGGAGCTTGATTACTTTTTTCTTCCTTAGCGCAGGAATGCATTAAAATGGGGCAGGRCATCTAATTCTCTCAAGGTTTTTGAAATTACTGCTTTTCTTAAGACTACTTGTGTTATCGCCTTGGTTTTTGTCAAGACGTGGATTTTTGCAAAACTGTGTGGAGAAGCTGCTGGTTAAGCCTGCTGTGACAGGAACTTTTTGATGCTGCTCTTTGAGGTACTTGCTCTACTTTGTTTTGGGCTGCATGATCTTAGTGGGTAGCAGAGGGATAAAGTTCTCACCACGAGACTCTCTAGTTGCACGTTGGCTACCTTAGGMTCAAGGATTATTTCCTCTGAGCTAGTTTTTTAAAAATTGTGTTATCTCTATGTGGTAAAGACAAGCAGATATCTCCAGTTGGGTTTAAATAACTGTGTCAACTGTCTCCTGCTAGAATTGAAGAATTTACATGTGCTTTTGGCAAGAAGTATGGTTAATGGAATGGGRCTTTTTCTAGCTATTTCCAAAGTAGACTGGGGGTAAAAAGTAGCATTTTCCAGGAGATAAGCAAAGGAAATCAAAATTGAGTTGGCTTCTTGGGATGAGGAACCAGGGGATGTCCAAGAGCTGGGGCTACCTTCCTTGTTGCTGTCACGTTTGATGCTCTGGGAGGTCTTCAGGTTGTGCAGACTACCTTGGGGAAGGCAGAAGCAGAAGAGATGGGTAACAAATGCTGCAGTCATATTTATCACTGCAAATGTTGGACTTTCCTTGCTTTTGGACTGCTAATTTTGTCAGAGGGTCATAGTGGGAGCTGGTCCCTGTGCAGGAGGAACAAGCTGAGCRGCTCATGTGGAAGGATGCTGTGCGTGGTGCTGCATCCCAAGCAAGCCGCCTTTGGGATCATGTAGCTCCTGGCCTGAAAGCCTGCCTGGCCTGGCAGGAAATGTGATTTTTCCTTTGGGGAAAGTCAGTGTCTGTTCTTTCTAATTTGCTGCTGCCGTTGTGCACCAAGCAGCTGGCCAGCGCTGTGCCGTGTGAGCAGAAGGGGCTCCAGTTTCTTGTTTGCGCCTTGTTTTAAGTTTCCCTCTGCTTCCCTCTTCCTCCTCATAATGGCTTTAATGGATGCTGTTTGAGCAGCTTCTGCAGTGCTGCGGGAGGCTTGCAGGGGTAGGGAAATAGTGGAGAAACTTTTTAAGCTTAATCCTTCTGAGATGAAGACAGCCGTTGTCCTGCAGAGAATTCAGCGGGGGAAGAGCCTCTGTTCTCATTCTGAGCAAAACTCCCAGCTTTTTGAATTTTCTGCAGAAAAGTAATTCAGGCAAGAGAAAAACCTTATGCTAACTTTTTTACTTTTTTTTTTTTGAATATGTAGTTTTATATGTGTCATTCCCCCCCCCACCACCACCTTGCATGAAACTATACGATCACCCTAGGCCATTGGGTTCTTGTCCCTGCCAGCCAAAGGCAGAAGAGACTGGACGGTCCTTGACCTCACATCATTGTGCAGATGCTCCAGGGCAGGCAGGGTGGTGGGGTCAGTGGTGGGGTCCTGAGCTCTAGGCTGCAGTAACTGCAGAAATGACAGGCTCTGTAACACACAGAAAGGCTGAGATGGGGAGGTTTGCACACATCTCTGCACAGCTTTGGAGGTATCTGGTGAATATCTGGGGTTTCAGCCCATTATAGTTCCCTGACAGAGTGAGGTTCTGCTTGCCAGGAGTCCTGTGATGCCTCAGTGTGTTTACCTGACCTGATCTCCTGTTTAGCTCTTGTTGCTGGACTCCTTGGCCTCCTCCTTGCCCACCCCCAAAGTGGTGTTTGATGTCCTGCAAAGCCACAAAATGAGCATTAACATGGGTCCATCGCACAGGTGATTGCTTCCTCCCACCGCAACGAAGACAAGGTCGAATCTAGCTTGTCTGGCAAGGGGGATGTGGGCTTGCAATGATTTTCTTGAATGCTTTTGCAAGGGAGAATCACAGTTAAAATTGAAGCCTGTAGCTGAATGACTGTTTTCAGGGAATTGCTGCTTTCCAAGAGTACCCATATTGACCAGCTAGTGGCAACAGAAGATTAAGTATAGCAAGAGCAGCCTGTATTCTGCAGCTGCACAGCAGCTGAGGCAGCCTGGGGATCCCACTGGTTCCCCCACTTGCTTCTGTGCAAGGGAGGTGACTTTGGGGATGTAGGTGTACTAGAGACTTTAATTCACACTCTTTATTGGGAGGAAAAAATACYGTTTTCTTTAGTACTGGTGGAGAACTCACATGTCTCATTGGGCTTTGGGGGCTGGGGAGATGAGTGGTGCTACAGAAAGTCATGGTGGGTATATATGGGCATTGCCATGGTGTGTATATGTGTGTGCATCTCCGCAGCCCTGCTGTCTCCTCCTTTCTCAGCCCTTAAAGCTGAACCTGTGCTGTTTGATGGACAAGTCTTTTCTCTGCCTCTGGATATGGTGCTAATGGGCAATGTTGGCTAGCTGTGAAATTCTGCTGAGCCCTTGGTGTTACCTGAGTAACAGGAATTCAGGCTTGGGATCGCCCGGGACRGCAAGAGAATAGGCTGGTGTCACTTATGGGAAAGAGGAGATATTGATCTTAGCGCTATCTTAGCACAGATCTGCGCTATCTTAGCASAGATGTTAACAGTCGCAGGTGACTTGAGAAGTGCGTGCTGTCACACCAAAGGCCAGCAAAATGTCTTGCAGGATGTGGGCATAGATCAGGTTTAGAGAGTGAAGGGAAAAGTGGAGAAAACAGCACTGCTGCTGTTGCTGTCTGTAGTACACTTGGTAGAGCAGGGAAGCTCATAGCTCAGCTCTGGAGTTTCCTTCCTCCAGTTGCAGCCATCTGAAGTGGGGAACAATGAGCCTTGCCCAATCTCCCCATGCTCTCACTAGTCCWGCCTCCTCTGCTGCCTGTAGGAATGGTGACAGCATTGAGCAGGTATGATTTTTATATGTAACCTGATCAAGATGTGGTGCCACTTAAAAGAATTGGATGTTTGTGCTGCTGCGCAGGTCGTGGCTAATTTGGTTAAGGTTTTCAGTGTCCAGACAGCATGGAGACACTTAATGGTATTGAAGAAGCAGAACAGCAAACAGAGGGACAGACAGTGATCTTGGCCTCCTGCATCTACACTGACTGGGCAAAGCTGCTGGGAAGGAGATGAGTAAGGAAAATTGTGATACAAATGATTTTTGGACCACTAATCCTGGTTGTCTCTGCTCAGAGCAGGAGCTGGGCTGGCTGGGGCCATTTGAATGTATCTGGAGTGCTTGGCTCTCAGTGGTCTGGGGAGGAGAGTGGCATTCCTGCTGGGAGAAGATGAGGAGATGTGGTTTGGAGCCCGGATGTTGTCGCCACACAGAGGCTGATAGGGAGGAAGAATGAAGTGCAGGTCCCCTCCTGTTTCTCATTAGCTGCTTCCCTCAGTCTTGCACCCCTGTCCTCTGTGCTTCCAGTTCACCCATCTGTATGTGAGAAGGGGTCTGTATCAAACCATGTCTGGCTTGGAAACAGCAGAAAAAGGAGAGAAATTTTCCATTAGCAATATCAGCAGTAAAGGAGATTTTTCCCGGTCACCTGGTAACTGCTGTATTTAGGAAGATTACTGAGTTACTGGGGTTGCTTTTGGGCAYATGCACAGATTGATCCCACTAAGGAGAGGGAGGCAAGGGCTGTCACTGACCCCAGGGAAATGTGGCCCCTGTGGAGTGCTGCTCCGATGTCCTTTTGGACTTGATAAAAGGTTAGCTTTGCATCTCTTGTCTTGCGGAGCGAGCAGTGCTGTACGTGGGGTTGTATGTAGCATCTTGGATGTGTTGTCACACGCTTCTGAAGTGCGTGAATAAACCCTAACTTGTGCAGACAGCTGCACTCGTGAGCTGACATTGGAGATGCCGGGGAGAGCGAGGCTCTTTGGAATGCTGATCCTTGCCAGGCTCATGTTGTGGACTCGAGGCTGGACACTTGCCCATGTTGATGCCATGGAGGGATGGCTCTGCTCTGGTCTAACTCTGGRAGTCTGCTGATAGTTATTTGGATATTTGATACCTTTCTGCAGCGCTGATGAGATGTCCGCAGAGAGGCACTGTCCACGCAGACTGACTTAGGATGCGCCTCTGCCCTCTTAAAAGCAGAACAGYGAGGGAGCAAGATGTGGGTGTAGAGCCTCAGCAGTGTGGTGATAGAACCCAGAACCTTTGCAGTTTCTTCCCAGCTCTACTTCTGTGCCATGTGGTCACACAGAAGCCAYTTGACCACAATTTCTCTTCACTCTATCACTTTGGTCCAGCCCCTTTGGGCCATGGGTTTGAAGGCCAGGCTTATAYATCTGTTTGTTTGGTGCCGAGCTGTGCCAACAGCTGGGGGTGCTGCAGAGAAGCTGTGGGGAGCATCCCTGTAAGCAGATAACTTGAGGCTCTGGTTCACTCCCTACTTTGTCACCCTTTATCTTGTGGTTGGGTTGGAGGATCCTTACTGGAGGATGGAGCCCTGCACTCTGCTCTTGTCTGGGCTGTACTGCAAAACTGGGGTGCCTGGCTAGTCGATAGGGCTGCTCGCAAGGGAAGGGTCTGTGTTGCATGGCCTGGCATTGCAGTGTGTGTGTGTGACCAACTGCCCGCTGCAGCTGTGATGGTGTCTGTCCCAATGCTGCTTGAAGCCTGTATCCCTTCCTTGCTGTGCCTTCTGGTTCCCGAGTTATTAGTGGACCAGGGAGTGCAGAACATCCCTAAAATGCAGAACCAATTGACAGAAAATAGGAGCTGGCAACAGTGTAGGATGGTGATATGGCTGCAGACTGAAGCCCATCCGGCAGCGAGGTCCTTCCCCTTACTGTGCCAGCTGGTCCTCACCAGCTCTTCTTGCTGGAAGGGTGCTCCAACTACCTCGTTCACMTCAGGGGCTCCTGTGTTTTCCATCACCCATGGACCTGATGGAAGGATATAGGGGTGCATTTATAACCTGAAGAGCCCCTGGGCTTCAGATGAACTTTGTGTTCTAGCAATAAAACCATGCTAGGAAATGTGTACTGTAACAAAGCCCGTGGATATAATACAGCCGTATCATATTGTACCTTTCATCTTGAAGGATTCCCAAGGAGCTTTACAAACGCGGTGTGCTGCGGCCTGCCGGGGTGACTGAATGCTATCAGTAAAGGCTGCGGTCTAATCTCCGCGGTGACACATTCCCTTCCTGCCTGCATGGGCAGCTTTATGAAGCCTGATTTCGGGCTAGTGCTGTTCAGGTTGCCTTATCTGAGCCAGGATTCCTTGAGAGGGGAAGGGAAACCATGTTAGCTAGTGGTTGTGCAAAAATGGGGGCAAAAATATTTTTTTTTTGGACAGCAAAAGTGAGTGGGAGTTGCTTTCATGCAGCTTTAAGGCGGAGATTGGTGGGAGGTGGTAGGAGCCCAGCACTGCTGTCAGTGGGGGGACAGAGCCTAAGAATCAAAACAGAAAGTGGGATAACGGGTGTCAAATGCAAGCGATCATCATAGGCATAYGCTTGGAAAAACGGCACTGAGCTTGAGTCTATTTTTGTGTGCAGCAGTATGTGCCTAGCCAGCTTTGTTCAGCAGTTTGTTTAGGGAACGTGTTTGCCCATGCTGGYTAGATCCTAAATGCATGCTGTCAGCAAACGATAAACCAACAACTCTGTAACTTTTCCCTTTTAAATGCATCCTGGTGCCCAGAGTGCTGAGGAGGTGCAGAGCTGAGGGCGATGCCTGCAACACCCTCTCCTGGTAGCTGTGCGATGAAGGATGCCGTGTGCCAGCAAGGGAGCTTATTTTTGTGGTGTTTCTGGGTGTGGGAATAGCTGTGGGTGCCTTGGGATAGAGCAGAGACACCTCAAAGTCGTGATTCACATTCCCAGGTGAGTGCTACAAACATTGTCGCAGTGGATGGTTTTGGAAAAGCTTTATAATATATATACACTTATACACACACATATAATTATATAGATATTATATATAAATTTTGATCTATTTTTTTGTTCCTGCATGGCATAAAGAGTTGTAGCATGCATTTTCCAAGTAGGCTTTGCTTCCCGCACTGATGTCTCCAAGCCCTTCTGTCTCTTCCCTGGGGAGCTCCAGGGATTTCCCCCCTGCAGGTCCRTCAGCTTTGTCTCTCTGACCCCTATCCTGATGACACCTCCAAATGGGTCCTGAGCTGAGGGGACTGTTTTTGAGCTTTTTGAGTATTGAGGTGAGCTCAGCAGCAGTTGCACTGCCATAGGGAACAGGATGCAGATTGCCAGCTTTGTTCATGCTTCCTAGATATTAAGAGCCTCCAAAATTGATTGGATTTTGAGAAGGCAATAGAAGTTTGTGGTCGTTTTTACAGTAGTTATGGCAGTTACATGCCTGGTTGTATTGGCTGAACAGCTGTGTGTGTCTAGTGCTTTTTTCTTTTTTTCATAAAAATCATACAAACTGAAAATGTGCTTTTAATTAAATAGCTACAGTGTTGTCTTTTAACGTGATTCATGAAACCAGAGCTGCTTGAAACCAACTCCATTACATTGCTGACGTTTCATCGTGTCCCAGCACTGCTGTTTCCCCCTCCTCTGGTTTTTGCTCCTTGCAAACAAACAGTGCATCTGTCCTTTAATATTCTTCTGTTCTTTAGCTGTTCTTTAATATTCTGCAGCCCAGCAGTACGTAGGAACAAGGATGAGAACTGGGATTTGAGCAGCATGCGAGCTCCGAGATGGAGGTGCCAGTGTCRGTGTCTCTGGCCACTGTTGGGTGCCGGGTGATCCTGCGTAGCGGGGGAGTTTTTCACTGCTCTTGGGACTTGCAAGRAATATTGTCATAAAATCTTCCCCTCCTTGATCATGATGGCTTTTGTGTTGCTTTCAATGAGCCACTTAAACAGGAAAAAAAGTCCTGTTTGCAACCCTCCTGTCRGTTAAGCTTGCTGGCAGCCCTGAAGGCCAACCCTAGGTGGGCTCCATGTTGTGATGGGATGCAGAGTGTGTGTAGGACTGTCTGAGGAAGAGTTGGGCCTGCTGAGAAGAGCCTTCCTGTACTTCACTGCAGGGTGRCCTTTCTCCTGTTGCATCTTCCAGCTGAGTTCCTCCCCCCAAAATGTCGTTTCCTGCCCGTAGGGAGCTGTGTTTGCCTGTTTTTATCTGCTTGGCAGACTTCCCTGATGGTTTATGGTGTGCAACGAGTCATTTTAAAACGATTTTTTTTTTAGTACCTCTTGGTCTACAAAGCCTCTCCTTGTCAGACATGGTGCAGAGTTGTATAGGAAGTGCCTGGTGCACACCTGCAGCAGCTGTGTGCCCAGGGCCCTGGGAGTGGGCTCCTGAACTGCCCCTCTCTGCCAGGGAGCACGTTTGGCACAGCAGCCCCAGTCCCTGGTAATGGGAGGCCGAGGAAGGGGGGTAAAATTTATGTCCTGGCTGTAGCGTATATATGTCCTGACAAGGTCATAAAAGATAGAGATTATTTGTTAATAGAGAGTATTACTGGTTTTACTGCAGTTTGTTCTGATTGTCTTTCCCTAAAGCTTCTCTGAAGGCACCTAGAGGTGACCCATGAGGTGTTAATGTGCTGCTGGCTTTGCTGCTGTTGAATGGGGGAAGAATTGGATTCAGGAAGAGCTATTATTTTTGTTAGCAGTTCTGCATCACCTCTGACAGTGGGAGGGCCCATGAGATCCAGCRTCATGCTGGACAGGAGAGGAGGTGCCGGGGACAAGCCTAGGAACCACCTTACAGCTGTAATTTGACTAGTAAAAGCAAGTAAAGGATTTCTGGGTCTCTATTTCCTCAGTTGGGSCTAAATCAGTGCAACAGGATGCTCTGGGATGCTAATGATGCTGCATGACATATAAATCAGTCCCATGCATGGACATGCATTTGTAATGRTAAAAGTGGAGGGTAACTCCAAGATTTTCTGTGTGAATGCTAGCAGATCAGCCATCTGCACTGTTGGAGTTAGTTTTAATCCTCCAAGACACATGAGAAAACTCCTGGCTTGCAGGCTGCATGCAGCCCCTGAATGACGGTCTGTTCCCTGCCTCTAATATCCTTGTGTTTCGCTGCTCTTGTCATTTGGAGGATGTGCATGCATGGTCCAAAACGTGGGCAGCGCTCCCGTGACGAGGACAGCGGGGTTCCTATCATGGACGGATGTCCTTAATGTCATGGCTGGTGGCTGAAGTCTCTTGSTTGCTCGTTGCTGCAATAAGACGTGTGGCTTGAGAGAGTCCCGCTGCAGCTCTTGMAGGGCTCCATTGTGTCTCCTTCCTGCTCCTCCATTGTATTTACCTGTCTAGAAAGCTGCTGTGTATGGGGACGCTGCACTGCACATTGCAAGGGGATCCTCCAAGGGCAATACAGCTTTCTGAGATGAGCTACTTGTCTTTCCAACACCTTCTTAGCAAAAGAAGGGTGAATCCTGCTTCAGGCGGTGCGTTAGGGCARTAGGCTCTAAAACAACTCCCAACAGGAATGGGACACTTCAGCTTGTTGTGCTTTCCACTCTGTCCTATCTTGTCTCCAGTGAGGGATAAGGAGATTTCCTTTGYGGTCTAATGGATGCAGAGTGCTGACCAGAGGCTCGTGCAGAGGGAGAGCTATCTCAATTAATTAGAACTGGATAAAAGAGAGAGCTTCTTTTTAATCCGAGAAAGACTTGTTCCAGTTTGATTGCARCTCTTTGATTGAGTTCTGAGCTTTAAAGTTCCATGTCTGTGGGAACAATAAGTTTGAAAAGATGTTTTGAAGCAGCAATTGTAGCATTGTTATGAAAATGCTGAAGGGGAGTGTGATGCTGGAAATACTGTGTCATCTTAAACTGACACATTTTAAAAAATAGACATATTTTCAACTCCTGACAAACTTTCTTTGGCCCTAACTAAACATGACAGTGCCTGAATCTGATAGGTTTGATGGTGGTGCCAGCGATCATGTATCTAGCATGGTGGAAATGAGTGGGTTGCAATGCTGTTGGTGTTACTGGGGCATACTGGGCAAGAGGAACTCTGCATGGCCCCAAAYGGAGGGAGCAATATGGGACCTTGCCCCTTTGGATGCTAATTCCCCTCTGGAAATTCCATCCAGGGTAGCTGAAGGGTCAGAGGTGCAGCAACAGTGGGTGAAAAAAAGGGATGGGATGGGGAGAGCTTGATGGAGCCAAGAACCAGGGCACGTGCAGCCTCACTGCCCCTGTTTTCCCCGTGCTGAGCCCTTGCCTGTTGATGCGCTGCTCCTGCCGCTTCCAACCCTATTGGCATTTCCTTGCCATTAGAGCTGGTCTGAAAGCTCACAAATGAAAACAAATTTTTCACAGCTGTTTAGCAGGCATCTGCATAATGGATCAGCCAAATGGCAGTGTCTCAATTATGAATGAAGGGGGAGGCTGGGGCTGGCCACCGCAGCTCTACTAGCAGCRGCTCTGGCTGCTCCTGCCCCATGACCCTCACACGTGCTGTCCCCTTGCCTGGGTAAGATGCCATCTCTGGGGTCCCTGCATGGCATCTTGCAAGCACAGCCTTCTGTGGCTGCTCTGTGGATAGTAYAGAAGAGTATGTAGGGGATATAGAAGTCTATATACTATCTATATATATTTCTATACAGATTTATATATATTCTATACAGAAGTGTATTTATATACTGTATAGAAGTATATACAGTATAGAAGTATGTATAAATTGTATATAGATAGAATAGACTTCTATATCCCCTATCTAGAAGTATATATACCCAGGTTTCTCCAGGGATTGCACCTTTGGTTGGCATAGGATGGTGAAGAGTATCGTTGGTCACTGACCTGCAGCCTCTCTTCTTGGGATTCCCTGTTCAATGACGTTCTAAAATGCATTGAAGCATGGTGATGGGTTTTTTATTTCCATTAAGTTCTAGGTTCTGTTGTGCTCCCTTAGAAACCCAGAGGCCCTTGAGCTTGTGCCCTGTAATTAAAAGCAATCTCTTAAGATGTCTGAGGGGGCTGTGTGAGATGCAGGGCCATGTGGCTTGAACTGCTGCAGAAAGCTGTCACACAGCTCGTTTGTTAGAAAAGAGACACTAAAAATCCTTCTTCCACCCCCAACTTTGTCTTCCTGCCAGCCCTGAATTTCAGATTTATTTAAAGGTCCCTTCTTTTGGATTTGGGTGGGTGGGGAGCGTGTATTTTTTGCCATGTGAGTCTGACAAACCCTTGGGGAAGATGAGTGGGTGTCTTGAAGCGTTATGGAGAAACTTGGCAAGTACTTCAGTTCCAGGGATCTCTTTGCATTTTTGGCTTCATCTCCTCCTTTTAAATCTCGCTGCTCTTCAACTTTCCTGAAGCAGCAAAGTTAACACCCCAGTGACACTGCCAACCAGGAATGACACTGCTTTACTTCTTCGAAGCTCTGGCCCTGAAGCGTGAATGACTTCTGCTCTTTTTCCCAAGGTTGCCAGCCTTCGGATTGTGCTGGATGGGACACCACCTGCACATGCTGTGTGCGGTATTCCTGAACTGGAAGGGTGCAGGTGATGTGCCTGGTGATGGTGCCTGCCCTCCTTTTGCAGCTCCTCAGGTTCCAGAGCTGGGGAGGCAGCGGGCAGGTGGCTGCACCACAGCAGCTGTAGGCAGGGCACACACAGTGTCTACAGGTCCTTCGGAGGAAAGTGGGGCTCTCGTAGGGTTGTCGCTACTTGGAGACATTTCACTTTTTTCACTGTGTCTCAGCCTATCTTCCTGCTCTGGTTCCTGGCCTTGGAAAACTGAGGGACTGAGCAAATTCAAAACTGAGCATAAATTAAATGACCTGCCCCTCATTCTAGAAGCCCGGTCTGAAGCTTGCRGCTGCTCAGGGTTTCTGTCATGCCCAGATTTTGCAGTATGAGCAGAGAAGGCACCTACGAAGCACCGTGCTTTGGGAGCCCAGCTGGCCTGGTGGCTGCAGCTCTGCAGAAACTCCCCGTCCATCTAAGGGACGTCCTGAGGAGCAGTCAAGGCTAAGGAGACTAGAGGGGAGAAGGACTTGTTGGTTTGCAAAGGAGGGCTGGGTGGTAGGGTGGTATGACAGTGTGGGTAGGGCGTCTGCTTGGGAGGRGTGACAAGTATGTTGGTAGATTAGAGGTTGAGGAGAGGTGAGCAGCTCCTTTCTATTTTATTTACTTGTATTTGTTTCCTTCAACTGTGCCCATGTCAAATGGGCATGTTGGGCTGGTGGGAAAAAAGGGATTTCTGAATTATTCTGGGGTTCCTGCTACCCTGCCCTAGGCCAGGTACCTACAAAGCTGAGGAAAGGGGTTTGAGTTGAAACCAAAAGCAAGAAGGATGGGTGGAGGTGGAAAATGGACTAGATAGAGTAGGATTTGCTGTTTTTGGCAGCTCAGATAGCCTCACATGTGTCCAGTGGGCTGCTGTCCTTCTGCAAGTGGGTCTCCCAGAGCTGCTAGGCACTGGGAGAGGGGAACGTTGCTGCTGAGTGTTACTGCTGTAATGCACTGTCTCATTAGGAGYTAGTGGTTTTTTGTTTCGTTTTGTTGGGTTGTATTTTTTTTTTTTGCTTTGCTTTTTGTTTTAGAAATGATGTGCATTGTGTAAAGCCCCCCACCTCTCCCCCCGCACGCACACTTCTGATCTCTGCCAGAGCGATGGCTTCTCTAATTAGGTAGATGACGAGGTAACCTTAGCAACCCCATGCTGGGGACCATCTTCAGCTATCCTCTAGGACAGCGTATTTAGTATTAAACACCTTCTTACAGAGGGCAGGAGAGCTGCTTATGCAGGGCTCCCTGTCGCCTGAGTTAGCGTGACTTGCAGTGACTACTGTGCAAGGCAGGAGCCAGCACTGCAGCAGCACCTAAATCCCGTCGTGCTTGCTCTTCTCTTGAGGATGTGTGGGTTTGTCAGCTTACCTTCCTGCTCCTTGAAGATGCACAGCTTTGACAGGTTACCTGATGCCTTTGCTGCTGCTGCAGCTCTGGAGAGAAGTACTCTGGTGATGCCTGTGGGAAGGACTGGGCTGGGATCTGGTGCAGAAGAGAGCTCTGAGCCTGCTTCTGCATTGACGATCGTCTGCTCTGCAGCAAGGGAAGGCTTTGCAGTTGAGACAGGGATGGTCTAAAAATCCAAGGGTGGAGGCACCCGTCTCCCTGTTGCCTGATAGAAGTGCAGCACAAAGTCATCCCTGTAGGTCATGGGGAACAGGAGCTGATTTTTGGCAGCAGAACAGTGCTGCCCAAGGCACGAAGGGTGGTTGAGATCATGGCAGAGTCTGCGTTCCCAGTGCAAGGACAAGCAGTGTCTTGTCCCATCCGAGCCACGAGCCTGTTCGCATCACTGCATCCCTCTCCCCTCCGTCCTCCACACTTGGGCTGATGCAATGGCTGCAGCCCTTAAAATCTAAATGTGTCTATTGCCCTGTGGCCTGGAAAGGGGCTTGGCTACTCCAAACAGTGCTTGGAAATATTTTTTATAGCAGCTGGGAGTGAGCCAGGGCGAAAATGAGCTGAGGCCGCTCAAGGGAGATAAGCAGAGACGTAAACTGTGATTTTCTGCCCTGTGAGCCCTATGCATGGATTTCATCTTTTAATGGAAGTGCAGTAAATAAAAGCCATTTTCACAATAAGCTGAGCAACAGGTCAGAAGCGCCTGAGCCACTGAAATTGATAGAAGTGAGCTAAGCGTAACAAATCTCCCAAAATTGCACCAGACTCCACTTGTATCTCCTCCTTCCCTGCATCTTGCCAATTATAGCAAACAGCAATTATTTCTGAGCCAGAGCTTTCTCTGAATAAAACCTCAGTCAAACTGGAGATGCTTTATCTCCTTTCTAAATAGATTTGTACTGGAGGAAAAACCCCATTGGGGAGGAATCCCATTTGAAGGGGCTTTCCTCAGCTGCACTCGCAGAGACAGTAGATGCTGGACACGCATGGAAGCACAAATTTGACCAATCYGTAGTTTGCTGGATCCTGCTGAGAGGGAGTTGCAGAGAGACTGCAAAGCACATTCCCTTCTGAATTTTCCTAGCATCTTTGTGAGGAGAGAGCCCCCGGGCCGGGAGGAGTTGGYGGTAGCTGCTGAGGAGTGGTCCAGTCAAACGCTGCAGGGAAGCTCTTCTTGGCAGTGCCCCTGTGGAGCTTTGACTTGTTTTTTGCACCCTTCCAGTAAGTCAGATGCATTAAGTGACTGTCTTTGAGTCCCTGCTCGCTGGACACCATGCTGGGCATCTGGRATGCTTCATGCCAATTTGTCTTTTTGAGTGGGCTGCCTGAGCACTTAGGAAATGCTTTTAAAAAGTGCCCAGTTGTGTGCATGGGGAGGTGACAATGCTGTTTTAACAATCCTGTGCTTGATCTCTGATCCAAAGTCAAGTATTGGGTCATCATCTTTGCTCTAAGTATTGCCATGGCTGGCTGAAGCAGCAGCTGTGAAACTGGCCACATGGCTTGCGGAGGAGGGCTGGTGCAGAATGACTCTTAGTTTGAGCACAGGGTGGTTCCTACATTGAACAGCTGAGGAAAGGCAYGAACAGCTCGGTCCTAATGCGTTCCTGTATGTAGGAGCGAAGCACAGGAATTGGGGTTTGTCCAAAGTGCACCCCGGCTGCTAGAGATGCTGGTGGGGAAGTGCACCAGGACAGCTGGTGGATGCAGCTCCGCTGGCTTTCTCATGGGTGATATTAGTGCTTCCTCTCGAAAGGCCCCATGGAAGCTGAACTTTTCCTGCCTCTGGATTTTGCTAGGAAGTTTTCGCTGAACATTGGGTGCACAGGGACTGCAATGTGGCACCCTCCTGTGTCCCTGAGAAAACTGAGAAGCTCTTAAATTGCCCAAGGACCAATTTGTGGCTCCCAGACATGTCAGGGAAAGTGCATCATTTGAGGGTGTTTTGCAACCAGTGAAAACCTATGGGACAGAGGGAAATGTCGGTAGCTGTGTTGCAGCCCCAAGCCCCAAGGGCATGACTGTGTAAAAGCTTCCTAGCGTAGTGAGATGAGAAATTGCCAACAGGGAGCGATGAGCACTGTTCAGTGATGCGGCCTCCCCTGTCATGGGGGAGCAGAGCTTGATGGATTTATGCTGTGTTAGTTTTGTGTGATGAAAGAGGGATTTTTTTTGGTAGTTTTTCTAAAATTTGGAAATTACTTGAGCTTGGGAAAAACTCCAATGCTGGTAAAAGCCTTGATATGGCACGTGTTCAAGGGGAGACCCTCATCCTGGAGAGGGATGATTCTCAATTACCTTGCACCAACAGCAGCAAGGCTGAGTAGCAAGCCCCTTATTGTACTTGGGTTTATAACAATATTAAAAATCAACGAGATTCTTAAAAATGCACACACGTGTGTGTGCACAACTCTGCTGTAATGATTTTAGCTGCTGWGAGCTGGTGGAGCTATCCCGTTTAGAGCTAGTAGAACGCAGTTCTGTWCCTTGCGGGTACCTCCATTCCTCTTTATCTGTTATCAGGAGCAGGGCTGTGATAGAGCTTCGAAATCTCCTTTGCCATCTCGAGCTCTTCAGCTGAGACGCATCTGGCTCTTCTAGCCCAGCTGCAGCCAGAGCTCTTGACACATCCCGCCGCGGGAGCTGCCTTCAGTAGTCACCTTTGGATTCTCCTCTATCAGCAGTATCTGAGGTGAAACAGTTTAACTGTGGGGCTTGATCAGCATTGTTCAGTAAATCTACCTTCTATTTTCCGGAAATAGAAGCAGTCCAATTTGACTCTAAAATGCTGAGCCTTAGAGGACACCATTTTCCCTGAAATCCGACTCCTGAACGCATCACGAGCACCGGATGAACAGGACAGATTGTGACCAGCTTAGATCAGCACGTGCAGAATGTGTTGATTTACTTGTCTAAACAGAATTTCATCACCATGGGACTCAGCATATCCCATAGTGTGTAAAGAGTCTTCCTGCAGTTTCTCGTGCCCTCTTGCTCAGCAAACTGAAAGTCCCCAAGATCCTCCTCAAAATGCAGCTTGCCACTCACTTCTTGAAAGGTTTGTTTAACGCAGTTGGCCCCTACTAACCTTTTTCAATTTGGGAAGTGTTGGCTTTGTTTCTGTTCACCTAGCCAAAACATGCCTGACTGTGCCCCTTACTGAATAGCCATTTATTTTCCTTAATCTTTTATGAAGCACTTCTCTCATAAGCCCTCTGAAAATCCTCTGAAATTAGACCCTCTCAATCACCTTCATCTATTTTAAAGGCTTTCTTTCGCAGATAATACTGCCAGCTTGCTTAGCATGGCTCTTTCCACCATCCCTTACGGAAGCTGCATTGGCTTGACCTGTTCAGATTATACTTTGCTCTTCTCTGTATTGGCTGGCTCTTAATTAGACTTGGAGTAAAGTTCCTTCTCTCCTGCAATTTTGTATTTAGCTCTTAGCTCTGCGGTCTCAGAGCCATGGTCTTCTATGCCTTATTTAAAAAAAAAAAAAAAAAAAAAAAAAAAAGAGAGAGAGAGAGAAAGAGAGATATTAAGGTGTTCTGCTTATTGCATGGATAAGTGTCCAGGGCTTGAAGCTTTAGCCTGGTGGATGTTGTTCTCTAGCAGGTCACAGGGATCCCTTTTGACTGTGTGGCTCTTTGCAAGTGCAGCTGTGCAGACGTTTTACGGGATGAGTTTGATAATTGTCTATGGAAATCTCCTGTCCTGGCTGTTAGTTCAGTTTTGTCTAATCAGTTGTTACCTGGAAGCTGAAAACCTGTGTTTTTGGAGGATACTGGACATGCTGTGGGGAATGCTGGAGGTGTGGGAAGGGCTGTGTGAGTTTTGGCCATGGAATAGCAGCACCTGGCTGGAACAAGCCCGCTCTACCAGGAGTGTACGAAGACATTTAGAATGATAAATTGTCACCAAATAAATGCAACTTAAGCTTTTGAAAAATGATACTACATATCTCTGCTGTAGTTTTTCTGGTACTTTATGACTTAATTAACTCTAGGTGGTGCTTTTGCTGGAGTGCTGACCTCTACTAGACAGRGAAGATAAGCAAGCGCTCAGTGTCATTCTGTCTTGGGTCAGTCCTTTGGCATGAAGAGGAGGAGGTCAGTGTATAGCCTAGCTGAGTCCGGCTGAACCTGCCTWGGCCCTAGGAAATTATTTTCCTCTTTGCACTTCAATCCCTTCCCTTTGCAAAAGAGGTGCATCCTAGAGATACACTTCTGTGCCTTTGTTCTGCTATAAAAACTGGGGAAAAAAATGTTAGCTGACCATCTCTCTGTGTTTGGGAAGGAACATAAGGCTCAGAGCAAGGCTCCCCCTCCCCATCCCGCCTTACAGAGCCAGAAAACTACCTAGGAGCCGAGAGCTGCAATTAGATAAATGCAGGCTGAAAGTAAAGCAGAAATCTCAAAACGGAATTAGTTGGCAGCAACCATATTGAGTGATTATGACAATCTCTACCTTTTTGAGTCTGAGAACAACCTCCTACTGGAAGATCTAGTTGGGTTCATGCACCCTGCCATACTCAAACTGCCAGGAGGCTACAACAGACTGTAATAAAGTCCTTGTGTTTTGCTTCCAACAAATAAACCAGAGCTCTCTGATGATCTCCTCTAAGGAAGAAAGGGACATGAGAAGAATGTCTTTGTACAGAAGCATCCCTGCATTCARTCTTCCCCTCATCTGATTCCATTATTCCTTTCTACAAGGCTAAATCCCATGGTCAAGAATGCAGTTGAGTGCACGGATGCTAATACATCAGGTTTGTGCTCATCTAGGCAAACATCTTTCTTCTGTGCTATCATTCTCTTCCTCTCTTGGGATTGATTTTTGTCTTGGAGACAGTGGYACAGACCACAGCGGCTGCAGCTCCTGGTGGCCCCTTGACAATGGGATACTGGGTTCATCATGTTCTYGTGATGGAAAGGACTTCTCTAGAAGCAAGAACTTAGTGCCCTGTCTGGCTCAGCAAAGATTTAAGGTAATGTAAGACACAAGCCCTGCAGTATGCAAGAAATAAGTAATTAATTTTCCATCCTCTGGGCATCTTCATATGAGGAGCTACTGAAGGACACGAGGTGGCGACGGCTCAGTCTCCCTGCAAAGGTAGCATGCACTGTGCAAGGCAAGGGTTGTGACTGTAACCTCGTTCCTTTCTAAGGGCCTTAAGGGCTCCTCAGAGACCTCCCAGCAATTTTGGTGGTAGCTGGTGCTGGAGCTGGGGAGGGAACCTGGCTCTGCTCTAGCTCAAGCTCCTCAGTGGGACAGTCCTGGTGGGTAAGCTCCCAACTGAGCAGCTGGAGATGGGTCTCAACTCTTTTGACTGAGAATGTTGATTAAAGGCTTTGTTAACCAGCTTGGTGTTTGCTTGTGCTAAAGTTATTGCAGAAACACTTGGGTTTATAGAAGTAGAGATTAAAAGCAAGGATAGTCTGACCTTACTGGTTAGACTAAAGCCGTTGTTTGCATGGTTTAACACGCCCAGGCCATTTTAGCAGTTTGATGAGAAAAGTCTATACCTTTCTATATGTTCTAAATATATGTATGTGTGTATGTGCATACATACACACAGAGCATACTTAAGCATGTAGACTAATACAGTAAAAATAATGGTTATTGGGTATACAAATTACTAGCAATGTTGCTATGGCTATATTACATCTTAAATTTTCACTTGATTGCTAGCACATAATTTTTAGCAAATAAGCAAGGCAATCTAACTTAAATATTGTCACAATTTTCTTTTAATAGGCAAATGAGATAATTATAATCTCCTTGGATAATAGGATAGCTTCTACCTATCAACATGCCTGTAATGCGTTTTTCAAGGAGACTTCATAGATCTGTGGTTTTTATCTGCTGATGGTTCTGTAAAGCCTCAGTTGGGTTGACAGCGGACCCCAGAGAGCATAAACATGTGTGTCCTGGTGCTGTCCTCACTGGTGATGCTTTTTGGGGGTGGCTTTTTCCCATGGGGTTCCTCGAGAGTCAGAGCTGCTTCACTGGGTCAGGCAGGAAGAGCTCTTAGGAGACTAGAATGATTGCCTCATAAAATGAGATCTTTTGATCTATCTATTCTATCTCTCTATCTATTGAATGCTGTATTTTGGAGTCTTACCTTTTTTTGTTTGATCGTCTTTGGACTTCATCAGGGAGAGAAGAGTTACTTTCCTTCTCGGTCTTGGCCAGTACCTTGAGTATTGGTAGGTCTAAGCATTGCTTGGAYGATCTCTGCTTAGCAAGCTCCAAAAATCATTGCAGGACACACTGAATTTGGGCTTGGGAGCTTGTTTCTGTGCAGCATCCCCTATCAACTGTTAGGAATAAATGCTGAGATGACCTGCGTGCTTTGCCTGTGCCTGGAGCACACTAAGGGCTCAGCTTTGTGATTAGTGGCTGAAGATGACTTATGGTGAAGTTCATTTCTTGGGTTTCCAGAAGATGCTTTTCCTTTAAAATAAAAACTGTTCTCTTAATGATTCCAAATCTCAGATCTTTGTGTTGCTCTCAAAAAGTGCAAATGGAATTAGTAGGGGAGCGGCAGCAAATGCCAAGGCTGTGTGTGTTGGGAAGCGCCCGGTGTTCCCACGGATCAGATGTTTGGCATGGAGCAGGTTTTGGATTGTGCTTACATTCGGTATCCACCAGCTCAATGGCACCTGTTGGTGAATGCATGGTGACACCAGGAGTATTACAAATGCATCTGCTATGGAGTTATCCATTTGTCCTAACTTGGAGGTCCTGCAGTATGCGGCTTCGTGGGATCTCTTCAGCTTCGTGCGCTCACCAGAGCAGTGTTTTGGAAACATCTGCTTCTCTTTGTCCCCGTGTCATCTGGGCACGCTCCTTTTCTCCCTTTCCTCCTACGATCGATGCTGAGCCTAAGTAAATTATAGCTGTGGAGCAAGCCTGGCTGCTCTACCTTGCCATCACCTAAGCTGTACTTCTGCTCGCACCTTGCCTCCGATGATTGTAGTGGGGAGGACGCCTTGATTGCTGACAGCTTCTCAGAGCGGGGCCACAATTGAATCAGTTCCCTTTCAGTGCACAGAATCCCTGCAAATTGTAATCATGGGCCATTCTCCGTCTCTGAATTGTGCTCTGCAGACAGCTGCAGGCAAGTGGAGCCCTCCTCCTCCTCCCCGGAGCCTCCCGGGCATCGCTGGTGTGTGTCCCTGCGCTCTTGGGCACAGCGGGGCCGCTCCTTGGGAGGCGTTTGTGTGCCCCCCCACAGCCAGGATGCGTAAGCAAAAGGAAAGGGCTGGTATGGAAAACACAAGCAATTTGGTAAGTGAACCAGCAGCACCAGCCGGGTCAGAAGATGAGTTAGTGAAGGTGGTGCATTGGAGATATTGCRTTTATAGGTCGGCACAGCCCCTGCCTAATGGAGGGGTGAAAGTTTCACTAGCTGAAGCTGACCATGCTGTGAAGCTCATGTCTGGGTTGTCTCGCAGCTCCAGGCTGGTCTCTGCAGTGATCTGAACTAATGTAGCACATCAGGTGAATTTTCTTCTAATAGCAATCTCTTTCCCAGCACTTTCTGGCGAAAACCTCATAAATAAGTTGGAAGCAATGACTTTCTCCTGACCAGCCCATCTGATATAGGGGGGGGACTATGAGTCCAAAGCAAGTATTTTGTTTGTCTTGGGGAAAGCGAAGGAAGAGAAGCGCAAGTAGCATGAATGAGCCTCTACAGCCTTGGGATTTCACAATAAACCCAGAATCCACCAATATCTCTCTCCGCTACTCTGTGTGCCCCAGAGGGACTGTAAAAAGGTGATGGAAACGTCAGAAGCAGTGGGATGATTTGTACCAGGCAGGTGTGGAGCGGCAGCATCTGGAACTGGAAGAATTTCACCTGGGGCAAGGAAAACAGAGAGCAACAGGGGCTTGTGCTGATGAGTCTGTTTTATTGCCACACATCCGTGTCCCCTGTTCTTTCCCATCAGAAACTTCTGCTGCTTTTGCGTACGCGCTCTCTCTCTTTTTTTTTCTTTGTTTCCTCTTTTTTTCTCCTTTCTTTGCCTTATCCTTTGCTTTCTTTATGCCATATCTTTTGTCTTCCTTTCATTCAGCAGCTTCCTTCTCCTTCCCAGCCCTCTACTCCCCTGGACTTTCTCACCTCACTCTCTCAGGGACTGTCTATCTGGGTGCAGGCAGCTGGTGGGGAGCATGTTCAGGTGGGGAGGATGTTTCTCCTGCTCCTTGCTCTCTTGTCAGAGGTGAACCCACCCCATTGTGGGCAATGGGATGGAGAGCAGCCCACAGCAGCCCACAACTTGGCAGCAGGGTCAACGTGACGAGGGAAAATTGAGTGTGGAGAAAATTAGGGCAGCAAGGTATAATCATAAAACCTACTGCTGTTGAAACCAAGCCAGGAGAAGCTATAGAAGGAGGGCTCTGTGCCAACTTGAGGGAAAAAGTATGATTCAGTGTGCCCCTGAACTCATCGATCTAGCAGTGAGGACAAGGCTGAAGGAAGCTTTTGGGCATGGAGAGAGTTGAGGGTTGGTGCTGAACTTGYGTCCTGCAAGCTGCGTGGGACGGAGCCCTATCCTGCACCTCCTGCCTCTCCAAAGCCAGGAGGAGTATGTGGGAACTCTGTGATTGAAGTGAAGGGGAGAGGTGTTTCTAGGAGATGCCGTGTGGAGTGGCTACCCTGTCACGTCTGCAGTGGCTCTGCCAGCAGCCTTGGACCAATTTCCTCTGAATTTAGCCTTATTTCCCTGTAGCCCCTAGTGCCCGTGGTCATTATTTGCAAGTCTCACACCACTGAGCCTTGGTTTAATTTCTATCAGAAGTTGTTCTTTGCCGCCCCCGGAGGGTCTGGGAAATAAATCTGAAAAGAAAAATAAATCTTCAGTGGAAAAGAACAGCTTGAAAGTGGTGCTGTGGTGTCGTAAGCATCGGTTTTGTTTCTGGCTGTGCTCATATCACAGGCTTTCTCCAAGGGGAAAATCTAAAACTTGTTTAACTCGAAATGTCTGAAGGCTGTGGCATGAAGTGTGGCTGGGGGTAATGGCTGTCGTGTTGGGGAAGCGCAGGGGACACGCTTTTATTTTGCAAGCATCGTTCCTGATTCGGTAATACTGTTAAGATGTGCCTCTCTGTAGGCACCTGTGTCATAAAGGCTTTGGGCAAATRCTTTGCTGAATAGGAATCTTTAGACTGAAGATGCTATTTGCTTTTTTGGTGATTTTTTTTTTTTTCTTCCTCATGTTGGGAAGAGGAACTATCTCAAGGTGACAGTCAATTAAAACCACAAAACCTGTCTGCTGTGCTCCGTCTGCCTCCTCCCCACCCAGCTTTATCACTTAATGCTAAATACAGACTGCAATGCTAACAACATTGTTACCGTTATTGCTGGTGGTGTCTCTAGAGCAGACTGCTTTGTCCCTCAGGCTTTCAAACTTTCTTTTGTCCCAAGAAGTCAAAGYAAATTGCAGGCAGCCAGCTAGAATGTGCGTTCCTTAGGGGATCCATTTTCCTTGGCAGATAAGCAGGCGTTTTTGTTATGCACAGAGATCTCCAAGTCTTCGTAAGCCCTCTTTCTGTACAACTGCTAGTGACTCTCCAGTGTGCATTAGTACAGCTATCCAAGGAGTCCACAGACATCCCGGGAAAATCCAGTCAATGGCACAGCTCTATAGCCTCATGTCATCTTTGGTTAGCCTTGCACTGTGTTGGGTGTTCTTGAGTTTGAGGCACCTGATAAGAGCAGCTTGAAATGCAGGCAGAGAGCCTGCGTTTGTGACTGTGGACAGATCTGGACATATCCTGCCTAACGGTTCTGCTGTTTGCTCTGAAAGGCCTTTGGGGGCAAGAGGCCACATTTTCATCTAGTTGGCCAACCTCTTGAGCAGAGGAGAAAGAGCGGCCCTCTTCCCACACCAAAGTCCAGCCAGGAAGCAAATGGCCTTGACTTTAGCTTAAAAATTGTGTCCGTATGTCAGCTTGGGTAGAAAAGCTCATCTCTTCTTGTTTCCTTAAATGAAGGATGCACTCGAGCAATTGAAAACAACTTCTGGGACAATCTTGTTCCATTATGTCTAATGGAATTGGGTCTACGTGGTGCAGAGTGTGTGCTGATATCTTAGAGAAACAAAGAGGGATTTTCCCATTATTCAGAGAATGGATGAGATGTGAAATGAACTCCTCGGAGGCATTTTGGTTTGTCACAATAAAGCTGAGTCATGTTTGGAGGATTTGGGAACAAAATGCATGTGTATTTGGTATTCTCCACTTGGTGCACTCACTTCTTCTGTCCCCCTCCTCCATTTTCTGCTTATTTTTATATGTATTTATTCACATATATAAATATATATATATATACACACAGCAGAAATACGGACTCCTGGCACAGTTGCTTAGACTTTATTACTTTCATCTTTTTTCTAAGAATAGTCATTGGTGTTTTGGCTTCAGCCCCCACACTCCTCCAGGGCTGTGTTGTCTCTTGATTTGCTTTGGGGCTGCTTGGAGAGCAACTGCATTTTGCTTCTAATAAAATAGTTGCTGTGTTGATTTGGAGCCGATTCGGCAATGTGGCCCTGTGCTGTGAATAAACCTCTCCTGTCTCCACATTTGGGAAGGTGCTATGCCAAAAGCCAGTGTCACTCAGCTGTGCTCGCAAATCCCCTTGATTTCCTTAGGGGTGGCTTTTATTTCAGTGGGAGCAGAGGTTCTCTTCCCTGATGTTTTGTTTCTGATCCAGCTCTGGAAAAATGACATGATTGAGATTTCCCKATGCTCTGTGGTAGCACCACTGAAGGAGGATGTGAACGGGGCTGGGCAGAGGAAAACAGAATTGGCTTGGAAATCAGCAGATACTGCCCCAAATGGGGTTTTATTTGCTGTTTTTGTGAGCCTAGAGGAGGCTTTTGCTTGTGTCTTAAAGACTGGTAGTGACCATGAGGGCTGGCAAATCTAGTGAAGTGGGGCAAGAGCATCTCAGCTCTACACAGCGTAGAAGTTGCAGCGCTAAGGAAACCCCAAATATCCTGTGAAGTGGAATAATTAATCTCATATTGATAAGTAAGCTAATGGGTTCAATGGACTRTGCGATGTTATATTTACAACCTGAGATGGCTTAATGCTTCCCAGGCAGAGAAGAGCATCCAAAACTCTTCTCAGGTTTTTCCTAGCAGAAAATGTCATTTCTCCAAAGAAAAAAAGGTGGGGGAAAAAAAAAAAAGAGATTAGAGGAGGAGGAATGCCTAATTTGCACCCTCCTGTCAGCTGAATTGAAAGCAAAATATTACTTCAGAATAGCACTTTTTCATRGCAGGATTCCAGAAAGTTTGGATTTTGCTGGGCAGGCTTTCTGCTTCAAGTCCTGAATTGTAATAAATCAGCTGCATTTCCCAGGGGATGGGGGGAGCCTTCTTCCCTACATGGCCAGCTTGCCATCAGGTTTTGGCATTTACGCATTGAAATATAGCACACGTTTAGCAGTTTGATGCTTTGGAACCTCAGCTGCCTTTCCCAATGCCTGATGTCACTCTTTGGGAAGCCTGTCCCAGTGTGGGCAGAGGAGGATCTGAGCTTGTTCATTTACGGCTGCTGTGAAATGCCCTCTTTTTTTTTTTTTTTTTTTTTTTCTCATTGAGCAATGCCATTTAATTTTCTCCTGTAAAAATGCTGCCCAAAAAATAAATCCCGGGCAGCAGAAGCTTAATTAGAAAGTGTTGGAAATAAATCTGCTCCAGAGCCTCTTTCAGCTGCTTGCTTCCCACCTTGGCTGGGCTCTTCCCTGTTAGAGGGAGGGGAAACCTCTTCCCAAGCCCTTGCTCTGCTGCAGCTTGGCCTCTTGCTCTTTGCTGCTCCTGGGTCGCTCATTAGAGGCACACTGAAAGGCAGCTCTGAACTCCTAAAGCTCTATTTCCTGATTTAGCAAAGCCATGCATTGAAATCTATAAATGTTTAACGACTGCTTGCCTGCTCAGGAARCTCCTGTGGTTGTGCTGACCTGATGTATCGTTCTCTCTCCTTACCCTGCCACCACAAAGACCCTTCCCTGAGATGCCTGGCTAATCTGCTGACTGGTGATATTTGTATTACCATGCCCATTCCTCCCTGTTATTGTGAGACATCGTAAGTGAAGCAGCCCTTTCCTCTTCCTTCTCCCACCATGTGCCATAGGGGAGTGGGTCATGTGTGTTGGAGCTGCGAGCTCCTKAGCTGTGTTGGGTTCTTGCCTGCTTGCAGCACATGTGTTTTCTTGTTATTTGTTTGGAAGTTTTTTGGGGCTATTGGAYAGAATTATGGAAACAATCAGGCTCTGAAGCAGCTGCATTGGTGATAACTGGTCTTGGCGGAGCTGGGAGCAGGCAGCAGCTTTCCKGTGCTGGCTGCATGACTGCAGCTCCTAGGGGTTTAGATGCTTCCAACTTTCTTCTCCATGTTTAGCATTTTATTAGCCTATACTCATCTCTGGAGATGTGGTTGTCTTTGCCTCTTCTCCTGAAAGGGTGACATGTGAGGAGCTTGAAGATACTGGAATGAGGTGATGAGGTGACATAATGTGTCAAGTCTTCTGCTGACATAATGTGTCAAGTCTTCTGCTTTGCCAAACACGGATGAGCTGGTCCTTGAGACTCCCAAGCCAGGCTACGTGTGCAGCAGCATGATGCTCTGAGACTGTCATCACTGCAGGGAGGCAAATGGAAGCATTAAAGTGGGCAGAAAAGGAGATGCTAATCCAGGCGTGAGTGCTACTTGTCCTTCGGGYCATACTCAGAAGATGCTTCCGCACACAGACTGTCCCTTATCCAGGTGTCTGTGGCTTCATTGAGATGTGTGCTGAGTAAACTTATATTTGCATGTAACAGAGCTGGTCTTCTCACATGCTTAGGGAGAAATGTGTGTCTTGGGGACTTCTGGAGTCATGACCTTGGACAATCTGTACCCAGTTAGCTCTGGCCTTTGCTGGGTGAGTCTCCAAGGAGGATGGCCAAAAGGTGCTTAGGCACTCTCTCTCCTATGGGAAACTCAAAATGCTGCACAGTTGTCCTGCACTGCAAATGGCACTTCCTGCAATCTGCTTCGTGTTTATTTCGGAAGCGAAGAGCAATCCAAACTTGTAAAGTTCTGCAGTCGTATTGAGCTGCGTGCTTAGGAGGAYACAAAGCACGTAGGTGAGAAATGGGGGTCACACAGCTCCTCCAAGAGCATGGATACTCATTTCCCAAACAGTGTAGGGATGAACAGCCACAAAACATCCTGGCCACTAGCAAGTGACAAACAGTGTCTATGTTGCTTTGGCTTTTGTGCTTTCCTGGGTGCTGTGCAGGGGTGAGTGGTGAGGAGCAGGGTCCTGGGCAGGGGCAGATCTCCCTGTAGAAAGCCACTTGCCATCCCTGCTTGACAAGGGTGAAATGCAAATCACCTTGATACTCCCTCCTCCTTTCCCTGAAATGGAAAGGAAATCCCAAAAATCTGACAGCTCTGATACTCTTGCTCCCCATTGCTCCAGAATTCTCTCTCATATATAGTTCACTTCTTTCTACCAGAAGACCTGTCAGAGAAAGAGAGAGAGAGTCTTCCAGGACAGCTGAGGAAGAGAAATTCCTGAAGCAGCATCCGTCCCCGCTATCTATAAGCAAGCTAAACATAGCACATGGCAGCTCGGAGTGCCTGCGCTGCACGCTCCTCATGCAGCRCGAGTCCCAAAGGGAGGCAATGTTCTGAGTATTATAATTTGATGATAATAATTCAGCACTTACAGAATCTTCTATCTCTGAATAACAAAGCATGTCAGGAAAAAAATATTATGCCCTGTGACAGCTGGGGGGATGAGAGGTAAAGTGAGTTGCTGGGGGAAATCAGGTGAGGTGAGCGGAAGATTTGGGTGTAAAATCTGGGGTTTTCTAACTTCTGGGTTRGTGAGTTTCATCTGCTTGATGCTTTCCTTATAGCCTGACTTCCCTTGCAAGGGAGAGGCCAAGGTATGAAGGGATCAGTGGGTTTGTAGCTCTTTTTAGAGTGGTTTTGCTTGCACCTTTCAAAGGACAYGGACTCTATTGAAAGGCAGTACTAACGAGGAGAAAGGATATCCCAGCACTTTGGAAAGAGTGGGACCAAACTTGTTTATCTGAAAAATGGCTATAAGTATCAGAAAATAATTCTGACGCTGTTTCTGCTGACACAAGACWTTTCAAATTTCGTTTAGAGAGCAAGTTGTTTTCGACTGTCCTGCCCTTGARACAGTGTTCAGACATCTTTATGAAAGTGATGTCCCTGTTATCATTAGAGCTAATTGTTAAAACTCCTCCTTATCTGCATGACTTCCCTTCTGCAATGGCCAAATRAGAGGATGAAGGTAAGGGGAGGGAGACAGGAGAGCGGGGCAATGAGTCAAAACTAGGGATTATGACAGAAATTGTCTTATAATTAAAGTTATAGAGCTGCCACTGCAGCTCTATAAGCACTGATGCAGCTCAGCAGAGCGTGGATGGAGCCGTGTCTGATACCTCACTTCTTACTGAGCTACTGAGCAGGGGTGAGAAGATGGAGAGGTGATTTGAGAGAAGTCTGGAGGTTAACACTGACTTAAGGAAGAGTGTGAGGGTATCATGCTCTATCCCAGTTGAAGGAGGCCTTGTAAAAGGGTTGCATGGTTCTTCAAAGTGGCTCTTGGCTGGTGTCTCTGTGCTCGCCTTTGGATGTGGGGATGCCTGAATGCTTCTTGTGGTACCCAGCCCATATCCCAAGCTGCTTGCSCAGCCATGGAGCATCTATCCCTGCGCCCCTGGAGGGGCTCTGCTTTTGCATATGCAGTGCTCGAGGGGCGGCAGAGCCAGGTTGGCACGGGTAGAACCTGCTCTTTGTGGAGCAGTAGCCTCTGCCCCTTCATTTCATGCTCAGTGCTCAGAGATCAATGACTCTTTCTTTCTAAGACCTTTATTAAATGCTCCTGAATTACAGCAAGTAACCGCAGGCTGCCTAGTTAGCACAGTGAGGGAGAAGTAACAGGAAGCTTTATTTAATTATTTGTTTATTTACTATTACCCTTAGTTGGATATTGCTGGCTGCTTTCTCTCTGCATWCCCTGCCCTATCCATGTATATGCTGCCTTTTTTTATTTGTTAATGGCTGAATGTTGGTTTGGGAAGAGTCCTCAGTGCTGAYGCTATTAGAGCTGTAAATCCTTAAGCATCCTGAAATGAGCAGTTATCTGTGTCTGCTCCTGGCAAAGGCCACAGAGCTGCTGACCTCTGAATGAGCTTCTGTAACCCAGGTTTGGCTCTTGCACACCGGGCTGATAACAGTTGTTTTTATTTTCACCTCCTGCATGACTGATACCATCTCTTCATGTTTGGGTAGCTGTCCCATGGGTATCTCCCTCCAGGTGCTGCCCAAAGTCAGAGTGGCAGGATGCAACACGCTCTAATTTGCCCAAAAAGTGACTAGAGCCTCATCCTTCTCTAGTCATTCCTGGGCAAGGAGCTGGGATATTTGGCAGCAGAGACCTCCAGTTCAACTAGTGAGAGCAGTGACTGGTTGTACTGCACTGGGGAGATCAGGAAGCCAGAAGACAAGCTGAAATACTTGGACCTACCTGGAGAATAAGTTCTCCATCTTTCATCTCCTCTTGGTCTGATGGAGCTTGCAGTAGGTCTGGAGGCGAGGGCTCCCGAGCCGAGTGCGGTAGCTAATAGTAACACACTTCCTTGCAATATGCAAAACACTTGCAGGAGCAATGGGAATTTCTGCCTGACCTCAGCTGGAGTGATCAACTGATGCCCTGAAGCATGAAAATAAATAGCTCTGACTCATAAGAACAAGTGGTGCAATTACTTTAGCTAGGATAAAATGTTTGTACGTATCTAATCCTTTCCTGTGTGGTGCGTAGAAGCTGGTATATTATCTCTCTGTTCTGCCTTTCCTACCCTCAGTGGCACGGCTCCCCCAAGTAAGCAGTTCCTCGAACTTTTGGGGTCCCCCTGTGAGCAGCACCAATGCAGAGCTGCAAGGGTGACAATAGTGAATCCTGTCAAAAATATGCCAAAGGTAGATGCAGGTTAAAAGTTAACCTCCTCTTTTTCCTCMTAATACCTTCCATCAGCTGGCTGCTCTCTGCCTATCTTTCCTTCCCTCTCCCCCAGATTTAGCGTGTGCTGTTTTGAGTTTTAATTTCGATTGCTAATCACTGCAGCTGAGCAGTGGGGAGCCCTCCGTGTCCCAGTTGCATATGTGYGCACGCACACACCTAATTTATCCTGACCTGCCAGGTGACAAGAGTTTTGTATGAATGTTAAACAAGGAAGTCCTTGAATTCATCGACTTGGAAAATAAACTGCTTAATAGGCAGAATGCTGCGAGCTGCTCTCCCCGGCTGGAGTCATTACGGGGCTGCCGCATTTTGCGGGGTCTCACCATTAGCAACTCGCTGCCCACTGATCCTGGGGCATAAGTACTGCCTTCTAAATGCCCACATACGGAGGTGGCTTCRTGGGCGCTGGTGAGATGCAGAGTCGTGCTCATCCCATGAAAAGGGCAATGCCATGTGTTTGACCTACCGAGCTTCTGTAGCTTTCSATTTTTGGGGGGCACGGTGCTGGGAAGGGGGAGGACTGAGGGGACRAGTGCTGAAGAGATAATGAGGCAGAGTTAGGGCAACTTTGGGGGTAGCTGCTTTGGTGGAAGGCAAGTACCTTGCCCTCATTTATGGTGACAACAGGATTGATGCCAAGATGACGCTGATCCATACGCAGAGGCAGCTGAGCTTGTGGCCTCTCTGGTCCTTGAGGCCATGTACTGSATTGGAGCACAGTGCTCAACCAAAGTAAGCTGTGTGGTGGCCCCTGGTACCTCCTCCCGTCCTCTACTGGGCTGTAAACCTATATGCACCTATAGCAATAGACTGTAATTTTCCAAGACCAAAACAAACTTCCTTCATTCCCTGCCGGAAGTGAACGGATTCTTCCAGTCCAGGTTAGCTCTGCCTGAAGGGACATCTCCTGGGTGAGACATACATAGAATTAAAAAGTTTGCCTTGTTCTAGGGCAAATAAAGTCTCCCCTCTGCTTTCCTGTGCTGCGTGGTGGCTTGACTTGAAACTCATGTCACACAGCTACCAAGCCAGCTCAGTCAGTGCATCCCCTACTCCTGACACGCGGTGTCAGACAGAACGCACTGGCCCTGGCCACCTCCATGAGCGGTGTATTTGAGAGGTTAAGAGCAGCTCTCTCGACAAATAGAGCTGCTTGGAGAGTCCAGAGGGTGTTTTGGTRTTGCTGGCAGGATACAGAAGGGGCAGGTGGGCTCCCTGCAGGAAGTGCTGTGCCATGTGCATGGCTGGGTATGCTCCTGGCCCCAACTCTGTTGGGAGGATGGTGCCCATTTGGAAGTGAGGAACCTACTGCCAAGACTTGTGACCTGGCATTCCACCAAGGGGRTGCCATAACCATGCAGATGGTTTTCTCCCTTTTTGTCATTGCATATTTAAATTGCAGGTGGACTCCYGCTGGAGTTTATGCTTTCATGCTTAGGTCAGCTGAGGAAGGAAAGGSGTTCTTACGGGACTGGGGTAAGGAGGCATCGTTTCCTCTCTCCTCTTCCCAAAGCAGGGGCTGGAAGAGGCAGATGCACTGGGAATTCATGATTGCAGTTGCATGCGCAGTGAGTGATGGGATCGTGGAGGTCTTCTCTCACRCTTGCCCTTGCCTGCAGGGTGTTTGCCCATGTAAGAAAAAAGGCCTGGAGAAGAGTGCTTTYTAGCTAGCAAATGATTGGCGGTATAAAGCCAACTTTTGAGAGGTTTGGGCTGAATTTTTAACTGCTCAGCACCCACAGGCAGGGCTAGTCTTTTCCCAAGCACTCACTGCCCAGCACTGTGAGTGTTCCTGCCAGATCGTGAGAGCAGCCCTTGAAACCAAAAATGCTTCTAATGTACACAAACTAATTACTGCCGCCTGCCCCWGGAGAGAGCCTGTGCTTCGAGCTGCTGGTTCTGTATCTTGATCGTTCTGGATGAGAGAAACAAAAACAGGCTTGTCCCTGTGGTCCCCGCGGGCTGGGGAAGATGTGTGACTTGGTCTTGATTGTATTACTCTGTCTGCCACTGTGCTATGACAAACATCTAATAAACACGTTTTGAGTGGAGAGCGATGCACATGCGTCACATTTGCTTGTGCGCCGCACTTGGGAGCGAAGCGCTGGAGTTCACAGTGAAACTTCTTTTTTTTATTTACTGGGCACAGGTCTGGACCRAAGCCTGGCAGCATCTTGTCCCAGCCTGGAAAGAAGCGTTGTGGTGTCTCTAAGGAGTCATGTGTGACCCCAGGGAYTGATTTCCTCCTGGCTAGGGTGTGACGGTTCTGTCCGCTGGCAGATGCGCAGGGCTTGGTGCTTGGGCTCTTGTTCTGTGCCCAGGGGATTGTTCCTCCTCCAAATGGCACTGGATTGATCTGCCCATCCTGCGCCTCCGCAAAGGCTGTGTGTGTTTTTTCTGTCTTTGTTTTTCTCTCCATTTAGTGCATTCCTTTCTTTTGCTGTCATTGTGATCAGAAGTGACAAAAGTCTCCATGTGGCACCTGACAACCTTCCTGCTGCAATGTAAGCGTCTTTGAAAGGGTTTGGCTTGAGGAGATCAATGCATTAGCTGCTGTTTTGGGTTTTTTTTTGGTTTGTTTTCCTTTTCCATCTCCCCGCTGCTAGGATGAAGCACTTTGCACCATTTTTCCTCTTGTTCCAGCCACTTGCCTGTGTTTGTTTCTCCTTAATTACCTGGGTGTCAGTGCAGGGTTTCATCACTGTCTTTCCCCAGCCGGTCCCTTTTCATTTCACTATGTCGCAGATGAGCAGGAGCCTCAATTCCCAACCCTGTAAAACCCTCAAGACTGAAAAGTAACCAGTAAATGACCTTGTGATGACTTTGCATGCCTGTGGAAATTAAAATTAACTGGACTGATTTGACTGGCCTGAGGGAAGAAGGAAAAAAAAAAAATCTGACAAATGAGCCAGGAAAGTTTTGGATGTCTCGAGTGAACAGGAAAATTATAATATGTATTAGCTATAAATGCTCTTCCACAGAGTCTCTGAGTGTGTTGTAAGAAAATAGCCGATGTGTGTGAGAGATGCATWTGCACTGTATGTATCTACTGTAAAAATATGGGCCGGGGCACTGATATCCCCATGAGTCTGGAGGAGTTTGCTACCAACAGTCTGAGTTGGGGGGACTGGGAAAGCTAGTGAATGTCTGTGCTATGTTACATATATGAAGATTTTATTTATCTATTATTTGTTTTACTATATATTGCAAAACGCAGAGGGTTGTAGGGGGCTACAGACTAAACAGGGTTGTGGAGTGCAGGTATATTTTCTGCAAAGAAGAAAAATRGCTTGTGCAAGGTCACACAGGATGACCCTTGTGGAGGCTGCGCTCAAATCCTGGTCCCTTGACCTGCTGCTGCTCTCCCTTGTGTCTCGAGCGTCTTCCACAGGACCATCACATTGGAGCTGTTAGATCGCAGGACAGAAGGTGCGAGTGGCGCACACGGGTTGGTGCTCGCGGCCTTTCCCATGCGTTTGTTTAGAGCAGCCAGATTCCCGGGACTATCACACTTGCCGCCAAGTGTCATCTTTACCCCTGTGTCAAGGGGATGTGTGTCTCATGACAGCTCTATTGACCGCCTGTCATTTTCTCGCTGATGCTTGAGCCTTTTCTATGTCTTGACTTATGTCTGGGGAGGTGAAAGGACTTGATGAAGGCTGAGTGGTGGAAGGCAGAGCTCACGGGGAGCAGGAAGACTGCATTGGCTTGAAGGAACRTGATAGTGACATAAAACACCAGTAAGTTGCCATGCAAGTGCAAGCTGTCACCTGCTGAGAGCAGGAAGCTTGTGCCGGGGATTGCTGGGGTTGCACCTCAGAGGTTCTTGACTTTGTCAGCCAGCAGAAACCATCAGCTCATGCCTCCAGCTGCAGGAGAGGGTTCTTACACCATGCTGGACCTTTGCTCTGGGAGGACCATCCTGCTGTTCTGCCTCCACAACTGCTGATGTTTCTTTGCCTGTGGACTCTTTTGTCTTTTTTAAGRGTGGGCAGTGGCGTTATCTTGACAAGGAGGAGATTTCCAGTGCTGTAATCCATGCCTGTCCATCCTAATTACTTCTTTTATCAGCTTGCAGGAAAGTAACTTTACAGGATAGGATTCAAGAGACTGATTACTACTATTTTAATTAACATGAAATAAGAATGGGAGAGAAGGGAGGGAAATCCGTTTGGGACTGAGAAAGCCCTTCCGCAGGGGGAGAGCGGCAGAGATACCTTGAGCAATCACATATGGTCTGGAGAGGGCAAGCCTTGTGGAGCAAAGCCATACACAGGAGTGCTGCTGGCGGATCCCAAGAAGCATCAGTCATTGTGGATGGGGTAGTGCTGGGAGGAGCGTGCGCGTGGATGGCGCCTCAAGGGGAGCGCAGCGCGGGTGCCGTCCGAGCCGCGAGCGTCTGCGGCTTGCGTGGGCATCACCTGAAGCTCTGAGCCCGCGGCGCCACTGGAAATGAGCCCATTCATCATCTCTAGTGTTGGAGACACAGCACAAAGAGGGCAGTTTGACCTGATCCTGCCCTAGAGCAGCTGCAATTACCGAAGTATAATTCATTTTCAAGAGAATCGAATGGCTTCTTTTCCCCCATTAAATTTAGAGGTTTTTTTTTTTTGTTTTTTTTTTTTTTAAGAATAAGGGAGGTGGTGGTGGGGTGTGCAYGCAGGGCTTCTGTGCTCGGGGAGGATCAGCCCTACATTGTCTCCTGTAGTTATAATGTGTTTTGCAGAGGCAAAAAGGTAGAATTCAAGTTAGCTAGTTGCCTGTGTGCTCCTCTCGGAAGACATTGGTTTTCTTTCTGATATGTAAGCGAGAAAGTGAGAATCTTATCAGAGTAGTAGTAGCTGCCAGAATAGTATTGCCAGCTCTGCCAATATTGTTTGTGATGTGAAGACCAAGGGCAGTCACAGTGACTAATTCTTTACAAGATAAGTTGATTCTCAGCTTTTTTTTTTTCTTGTCAAGTAGGAGAGCTTTATTTCAATAAATAAAGTCTTGGAGGAAGTGTTTGGTTTTAATTATGTTTTCTTCAAGATAAAGTCCACAAATGAACTTTGTAACAAACAAAAAGCCAGACTCTGCAAACTGCTTTTTCCTCATTGYTTTTGGGATGTGATTCAGGGGCACAATGCACAGAGCCTGTGTTGTTGCTTTGGATGCACAGTGTTGCCTTGACCTCAGGATCCGACAGCGTCTCTCAAATTTGATRGTTCTTTAAACTCAATCTTTTAGCCTCAGTACAATCTTGTAACATGCTCCTTGGAATAAAGTTGTTAGCTGTCCTGCACCATTGGCTTAGGCTTTATGCTCCATCCGTAGAGACGACAGCACAGGTTTCTGGTGTCCTACAGGCATCGTCATCAGCACAGTCCGTAGGGCAGAAAGTGTCCGTGTTCAAGGTGAAGACACATTGGTCTTGGAGCTGATCTCTGCGGATCACTGCGGATCCTGCAGATAAATGTATGTGAAAGGAATAGTAGAATTGGAATCTCTTTTTAAGGCTGCTGCTTTAATTTTCAGACATTTCCTATCTAGCTTGGCGCTGGGGAAAAAAAAAAGAAAAACCTCTGTTTTTATTACAAGCCCCAAAGGCTCGTACTAATAGCTCGGTTTAAAGCTGGCAATAATACCTTCCAGAAAGCATGTGCAAGACTGAATGCCAGACTCTGCCACCACCTTCTCAGCATCTCCACCCTCGCTGCGTTTTTATGTTTTCTATACCCAAGCTGTGCAGGAGCTCTCAAGAAAGAGCTGCTTCTGCCAGGTCTGCCTGTGCAGGTCAGCAGTGGGATGGGGTTGGAAAGCCCTGATCCAGGGATCAGCCTGGGTTTTTGGGTAGGGATGTGGGGGTGGGGAGGGAGTCACTATGCGAAGAGCTTCCCTCCCTTCCCTTCCTGTGTCCTGAGGACACAATGTGTGGTAGGGCTGTGTTTCTGTGCCTTCTTCATGTTGCTAAATAGAAGAGACAGCTCCATTCAATAATTCATAGCCCCATGGAGTCTCTGTTGCAGTTAAAGGCAGGAGGAGCGGGAAACACTTTAGTTCCTCCTTCTCCCAGAGTGGGGGTGGAGCAGGAGGTGTGATGGAGACCACAGGATCCCTTGAGCAGTGTGGTTTATAAGGCTGGGGTGCTGTTATTGTTATGGTTGTCTTCTCAGAGCCCACTGCAGAAGCACTTAGGAATAGTAGGGACATGGGGCAGGCAAAAGCCCTTTGAAGCCATGAGAGCCATATTGGAGAAGATGCAAGCAAGGATGAAGATGCAGTAAAAGATGCAACAGGCCTTGACTGCCTAGCACAACTGGGCACTGCTAGGAGTCTGGGAGAGCTGGGAGGAGGAGGAAGACTTTGGCTTCAAGAAGCAATCAATCCCTCTCCTCCCCTAAGCTTCACTCCTGGTCTGRTGGTCAAAGAGCAGGGACGACTTTGTTCCCCATTTCAGCCCCTGCTGTTTGTAGGGCATGGAGTAAAGAAATGACAATCTGAGAGCTTCATGAGCTTGTGTGTGGGAGATGACAAAGGGTTGGGGCCATGGGGGCCGTGTGCAGGGAGCTAGTGAGCTGAAGTGCCTGACTCGAGATCCCATGGGAAATCTGTGTCCAAGGCCACAGAGAACACGAAAGGGAAGATGTGTTGGGTTTTGGGCATGCTTAAATGACTGTGCTGCTCGAGGCTCTAATTCCAAAGAGATTTGATCATTTGGAAGCCCATGTGTTAGTGAAAACTGGTAAAACTGGCTCTTAGGCAATTCTGCAGCAAGTTGAATGGCTTGATTCCTGCTCTTTGTAATTTAGACTCATGCAGTGACTGCTTAAACTATTCTTCCTTTGGCTATTCAGTGGAATATTGGTTTTATCTGCCACCAAACAAGACTTATTTTCATTCTTGTAAAGACTTTTGGAAATTTAAGCAGAGGGTGCTATGTAAGACCAAAGTGTTTGATTGTTTAGAAGTCACTGGAGTATCTTGTGTTCATTATTTTAACAATTGGAGAGGGGTTTTCATTTTCTCCAGAATCATAAACACAATCTTCAGTGTGTTTTATGAAAACAATAAAGCTAAACTCTAATAACCACACACTTTCCTTGCTTTATGCGCATGCATCCTTGGGGAGCAGGGCCTCAAGGACTCATCATCCTTTGCTTTTAACAGAGTTTTAATGTGCTCAAGTTGGTAAGTGGTGGAGAGCTAGATTGTGAATTTGCTGTGGTGCCTAACAGAGTTTTCTTTACTTTTATTTTGCTCACCTTGAACATTTTTAAAGGCATTTTTGGAAGAGARAGTCGTGTGATGCTATGTGAGTTTTAGCATTACCATCTGAAAATCAGGCTTCATTTACATGCTGTGTATTGAAGACTCTTCTATGTGAGGTCTAATTACCTTTCTTGCATTTTTTTTTCTTTTTCTTTTTTTAATCTTGTGAATAATACTGTTTTCTTTTAGAAGAGATCTGAGGCTCTCGGAGGCAATTTACAAAGGAGGGTGCTCTGCTACAGATGGAGTACCAAAGTGGAGAGATGAAGGGACAGAGTTTCTAAAAGTATTTAGCCACCTAATGGATTTTTATTTTTGAGTACAGAAGTAGGTTAGGGCCCTAACTCCTTCTGTGGTAGTGGGTTTTGATTGAGAATTCTCTCAACAAGATAGTTTTCATCTACAAATGTTGAGAAACTCAAAGTACCATGGAGATGCTCTACTTTTGAATTTTTTTTTTGAGGCAGGGGGGAAGGAGTTCTATCTTTGGCACTTCTTCAAATAAGAATGTGTGACCATTGGGTAAGTGTCCATCAGTGCTGTAGCTTCCCTGGAAAGGCAGATAACCTTGGACTTGGACGGGTTATGCYGGATACTTGTCTTTCATCTCTTGGTTGTGACCTAAATTTATTCTGTTTCAGAAAATGATAGAGAAGTTATTTTTCCTCTCCCATCACACAGAAAGTTCCTAACAGTCTGTTTTATTCTATCACAGAGCAGGATAATCTTTGAAATCGTGGTAAAGTCCCTTAGACCTCTGTGGGAGCAGCTTTTCCGTGATGCCAGTTGGTGGAAAGGTGGCAGGGAGGAAGGAGGAAGAAGAGATGAATGTGTTACCATTTCTACCAGATACTGTAAAAATGTAGGCAAGTGCCTCTCTCCTAATGGGGCTGGGGGCAGTTTGGAGTCAGCTCTGGGTGGTACCTGGCTTGTCCTGCCTACAGATAGGCAGGCCACGGGCCCCGTGTTCATTAGCCGTGGGTATCTCCAGGCTCTGGAAGAGTGTTCGGGGCAGAAAGGCASAGCAGCTGCCTGCTCGAGCTAAAGAGGAGGACGAATGCGAGTGCACAACATCCCTGAGCAATTTACAGCCATAATGCTGAGGACGGAGAATGTCATGCAATGCCTACGTGGACATGTTAATTAACTCCCTTGTAATTAACAGGGACCATGTCTTTATCCATCACTCAGCACAGTGCTTGCATAAGCTGTTCTACCAGGAGAAGAACCRAGGAGACAGATGGTGACAGAGTACTGTGCTGCCCACTAGACCCACTGTGCTACCGTGACAGCAGTGGGCAGCTCTGGCTCCTGTTGGGAAGCTTCAGGCCATAGGAAGTCGTGGCACTCTCTGGGGTGTTAGGCATGGCAGCGTGAAAGGACTGGATTTGCAAGTTGTGTTTTTCAGCCTACCCTGGTGTGGTGTCCCTGGTTCCCAGCCGAAGGGGCCATCAGAGCCACCCTGAGCTGCAGGAGTTACTTGGCAAGGGCTTCATGCGGYGGTGCTCTTGCAGCATCACATCTTTGAGCGAAACTGGTGTTCCTGCATCCAAAGTCCTTCAATGGCCATCAGAGCCCATCAGGACTCCCTGGTTTCCAAACAGAGCTTTCCRCAGAAGAATGATAGATGTGTTTAATTTTTGCCGAGCTTGTAGCTTGGTTTTATCCCAGAGTCTGCCTCTTGAGGTTTTATTAACTGATGGTGTCTTTAGGAAAAAATCAAAGCAGGAACAGCTGTGGAACTGGTGTAAGAAACAAGAGCTTGTTTTGGAGATAATATTTCTCATCCTCTCTGTTGCCATGTGCAGAGTTTAAGCAGTGCAGTTCTRGTTCTGCCGTAGCTGGATGCCTGCTCTCGGACAAAAAAGACCCTGGCTGGTCTCCCCCTTCAGCAGGGTGCAGGTTGTGCTCTCTTGTTGTGACAGGTCCCTTGCTCCGGTCCATGAGAGAAGCCCCTCTGGGTTGGAACACAGCAAATGCCCTTCCCACGGCTCTGATAACTCCTGCAGGAGATGAAAGCTWGGCTTGGCTCATTGCAAGCTCCAGGTAGCAGGGGGTTGTCTACTAGGGGTGTGCAAGCGTGGGGAGATGATCACCCTATCTTTTGAATCTGGGAGACAGGCAATTTGCAAACATGTGTTGATACATTCCCTTAGGAAGCCAGGATCCAAATCATCACCTTGCCTCCTACATACAAATTCATCCAGGGAACCTATTTAATTAGGGGATAAATTTAGAAATCAATTATTATTTGCAGAAGCAGATTCCTTCCTTCTAATGAGGCTGCAAGGTTTCATCCCCCTCTACCTCTCTCATGACCCTTGTGTATTCAATCAAGGGTGGAAATGCTCTGCAGTTTTTCTTTGTGGATACAGGTAGCCCTTTTGGAGCAGCTGCTGTGCATTTTCCCCAAACTCTCAGTGTTCTGAATGTTGTGACAGCAAATACAGACCTTTAAAAAACAAACAAAAAAGATCACACGAAAAATCAGAACAAATAAAAAAAAAAAAACCCTAAAACAAACAAAACCCATGTTAATGTGAAATCCTGCTGTTTTTGTATGTAAAAACCCTGGACTGATGGAGAGACCAGATCTGCTGTTGATAAGGAGGAGGATTGGAGAAGATGTTAACTTGACAAGGCAAAAGGAAGAGGCAAATAGTGTCATGGAGTGTCTCTACTGATGGGGATTGCAGAGCCAYGTGTCTCTGCAGGGATTGAGGCTGGTGGAAGGCTTCCCAGTCACTGCTGAGCAGATGGGTTATTTATGAAGCCTCTTGGTGGAAACGGTTCCCTGGAGCCCAGGGAGCAGCTGGGATGGTCTGAGAAGCCAAGCCCAGCCTAGGCTTAGTGCTCGGTACGGCATGGGGACAGGGATGGGGTGGCTGGAGGCAAAGCACTAGTTGTGAGAGAAGGGCAATGTTCCTGGGTAATTTGCTGTTAAAAAGAGGGGCTGCTCTTGTGCCATACCTGGGTACTGGTAATGTCATTTCTGAGAACGTTGCTGCTTCAGGCTGGAAATTTCTCTGCCACTTAGTCACTTTTAATCTCTGACAAATGGCCGAGCCTTCGTTTTGGTTTACCCACCTATAAACGGGGAGCAATTATCTTGCCCCTGGGCTCTGGGCAGTCGTAACAGATTCATGTTTGCTGTTATTTTTCTGGATTCCAGTGTCGTGTGGTCCTATGATGCTACTTCCTCAGCCCTCCAGCAGCTCCGCTTTGATCTCAGATCAGCTGCTCTGAGTCCAGTTCATTTCAGCGCAAGTCACTCCCGGAGCAGAGGTGATGCTCACAGCTCTGCTCCTGAAACCCCTTCTGCTCCTGTCAGTCTGCTCGCTTTGCTCTTCGGCTGAAGCTTTTCAGGCTGCCCAGGTGCCTTCCCCAGTGCGGGAGCAGGAGAGGGTCCTGCAGCCCAAGGTTGCATCAGGTGGATGTCGCTTTTGGGCATGATGCAGAATCCTGGTGTTCCTTGAGCAATAGCAGGTCACTGACGTGTCTAGGGCTAGTGACATCCATCCCGATGCTAGGCGAAATAAAACAACTGTGCAGGTCAGTCCTGGGTTAAGCTGTCATTGTGCACTTTTAAAATGAAAATTGTTTTTTTTTTTTTCTGGATATTCCAGCTCTCCAAGAATTTGCTTGAGTTTTGCTAGTAGCCGCTACAGAGCCCTTGTACTTTGACGAGAATGTTTGGTACCTGAGAGACTTTGGGGAATTGGAGACTTTCCAGGGAGCAAGGACTCAAAATGTCTAATCCTTTATAACAAAAGTGTGTGTCTGCTTTGACAACAAGGGAGAGATTCATGTTAATAAAGGGGCTTCTTATTAATGACAGTTTTTTTTTTCTTTCTTTCCTTTCTGAGTGAAGGTAAGACCAGACTTTTCTAGGCTGCTCAACCTGCAATGCCACCATGCACTTGGTGCTCCAGCTGATGCTGAGACAGAAGAGTCTATGTTCTCCACTGCAATTTTTTCCCCCAAATCCCTGACCTCCTGCCATGTAGCCCACTTCCCTTGTTTCCCATCTACTGTATGTACTTCTCTTTTGTACTGATGTATCTTCCCTGGAAAAGGACTTCTGTGTCTCTGGAGGACGCACTGTCCTAGCGTTTGTGTCTCTTAAAAGTAGTCAAAACTTCTCTCTCCTCCCCATTTACTCCTGTTCCTCCACATCCTGCCCCAGATGAGTGGGGGAAGCTCTGCTATTCCTCGCCCCAGGCTGCTGCAGCTCTCATTAGCTTATTGCGATRGGAGCTCCTTGGAGGAGCTGCTCTAGAAAAATTTACTCTGCTTCACAGTTTGAACAGTGCCCTGAGCTATCAGCTACCTTATCATTTTCTGAGATATGTTTCCCAAAGAGAGATATTTTAAAATGCATAGTGGTTGTAGAGCACTTGGCCAGTTCTAATCAAGCTCTGAGCAATGCTTGCCCCCTGTGTGCAGTGCAGTAACTTCCCTATCTTGCTTGCTCCCCTGTGTGCATTGAGCAGAGCTGTGGATGCTGTGAAGGTTCTGCACACTCTGCAAGTCACCCGGGCAGGTTATGTGGCCCTTCAACCCAGGCACCGTTTGCAGGGGAGAAGAAGGTGTGATCTGTGCCTGCTGCTGCCGACCTGGCCATGCTGTGTTCCCAGCTCTTGTCTCTTGCAGATATGTGAAGCCCAAGGAAGGGTGGTAGTTGCCACCTGGCCTGGGAGGAGGCGCAGGACTAGTTTTCCCCAGGTTGAATGTCTTTTTTTTACACAAGCAGTATTTAACGTGGTAATGACTCATTGGGCTTCTGCGTTTGAGGTGCTGCTGTCTGTCTGGGTGAAGACTTTCCCAGGTTCACCACAAATGTCTGTGTTGAAAGAAAAGGAGGAGCGATGCTGGCTTGTTGGGTGGGACTTAATAGCCAAGTGACTCTTTTGGGACATGGAATAAAATAGAGGCAAACTCCATTCATCGTTGTCCTTGTTTGCTAGTGCGCACTGCCTGCTTGGGGCTCTGTGCTCCGGTTGCAAATGTTAGGCTGCGTGTACTGTTCCTGTTCATCCAAGGTTCTCATTCACGTTCCTCTCTTCATGTGAAGGCTGTTATTAGTGAAAGTTCAGTCTTAATTAACACATCACGTCTATCATGCACTGATGAAACAGTCTTTCGCATAATCCTTGTGTGGAGCTCGCAGCTTGCTCGCCAGCCTCTGTGCTGCTCTGATCACCGTCTGCAGCACGATTTAGTCCAGCCTCTTCAGTGTCCTTCAAACAGCCAGGGGCCATTCCTGGCATTGTTGTGTACCTTCTGTCAGCAGAAAAGCCTGCTAATCCAAGAGATGTGCCCTGGTTTCTTTAAATGGGATTAATAGTTAGACTAACAAAAAATGGTTCTTGTGCCTTTCAGATAGTCTTTCCCCCCTCCATTTCTCAGCTATGTCTCACTTTGCTTTTGAGCATCTGGAAAAAGTGGAGAACAGAAGAGTGTTGCAGTGTTCCTTGGGACTCAACAAAACAGTTTGCAATGTCACTTTTCTCCTCTTTGGGGTGATGGCTACATAATCCAAACTGTTGGTGGGTAGGTGCAGTGGGAACACAGTGTTGAGTGGCTGTGGCTAATCCAGGCCCAACTCAGTGGTGTGAATCACTCCCAAGCACCATTTTGGGGCCCTAGGCTTGCACCCTGCGTTGCTGCTCACAATGGAGGTATGGCTTGGCTCTCTGAGAAAGCTGTGCCCAGGAACACTGTGCCACCTGCTATTCCAGTGCTGGCATTTTGCATTTGAACAGAGATGACCCATTGTATTGCACTGTCTGAGAGTGATTTTAATAAGGTTGGTTTAACACACAGCAATGCTGCCCGCCTGCGTGCATTTGGCTTCCACTGTTGGTCAATGAGTGTCTCTGCTGACAAATAATAATGGAATTGAATGGAACAGAACTGAAAGTCAAAAGGGCCCTGTAATAATTTCAGACCGCCTGAGGCACTGTGCTAAAGCCCTGGCATTATAAATAAGGGTAATGTACTAGAGACTGAATTGCAATCAAAGCAGACACAAGAACATGCAACATGTGCTGAGCTTCTTTAAAGTGCAGAGAAGCAGATTATGATCTGTGAGCAGATACTGATATGCCAGCACTGCTCACTGGCKTATATAAGGGTCCAAAAGACTTTTGGATTAGAAAGTCTAAAGGAATTTGGAACTGTGGAGATGGCTCCAGAGCAAGGAGTATGRGATACTGATTGGAGCAACCCAACCCTCCAATTATATTGAAGCATTTGCTGGGGGTGACACATGGAAAGGTCTATCTGTCCTCCTTGCTCACCCCATGTCATCATCTCCCTGATCTCAGCCTCTGTATGTGTGATGAGGTGATCTGCTGACCTCTTGCTGCATTTCTTGATAATTACATCTGTCAAAAATGTGAGCTTATGAGTAAGCTTGAAGGGAGGAAGGGAAAAATCCATCTCTTCTGATTGCGTTTTCAATGCCCAGTGTTAGCTGGTTGTAAGGCCAAGGTGGATTGCTCAGGCTGTCTCAGAAAGGCTGGAGTTGAGTAGGAAAGTTGGGCAGTGAAATAAGGATTCGTGTTAGTCGTGTGTTAAAGAACCACTGTGCTGAAGTGCAGTCATGCTGTCCACTAGCAATCGCTCTGGGACAGCCTTGGAATAGCTGGTTCACTGCACAATTATTCTAGCTCARTGATGAACAACTTTTGCAACGAGCCCTCCCTATGCTGGTGCTTCTGCACGGTCTTTGTCCGTCTTTATCACCCTACTGCAGCCTCTGGCCCTGCAAACTGGAGGTCCAAAATGGGTTCTGCTGCCTGACTTAAAACTACTAGCAGCTGAGCTAACCAGCTGTTTTGTGGATCCTCACTGTTTTGGGCTATCTGATACTTCAGTGTGACAGTTGTGTCTGCACAGAGAACATAGGCAAGATCATCCTGAGTGTTTTCAGAAAGTCTCGGGAAGGATTTGTAGCCAAGTTCCTGTGAAGGTGGGAATAACACATTTTCATCATGGATTTTCTACACGTGCAATGTTGTGGTGGCTGCATAGGACAGAAGCTCTGGAGCTGCACAAATGCATATTGCTTTCTAGTAGTGGTGATGGAGCTGATGTTAGGTCTATCACCTGCCTTTGATGTGGATGGAGCACTGGTATTGACTTTGYAGTTCTTGGAGGAGTGGAGTGCTTGCTCTGCCCTGGGGCTGCTCTCCCACTGCTCCTTGCCTCTTGCTAAGCACATCCCTCGCATGGCATTGCAGGGACACGCATTCAGCTATGCTCTGCTGTGCTGACCATGTGCATCTTTGTCCTTGGAAAGTGTGGCTGAACGTGTGTGGGTCTTGGCAAAAAAAATGAGGAGATTAAAACTTAATCCAGACCTATCACTAGAGTGATTGTAACAAGGTCTACAATGATGCTTGTGGCTCTTCTGGAAGCTGCTACAGCCAGAATTTGCCGATGACTGTCACTGTGTGTAATGGGGGAGAGGGAAGGATCTAATCAGTCTCTCTGGGCTTTAATAAAAGAGAGTTTATCGCTTCTGCTGTGATGGAAGATTGCAACATTCCCTGTGGAAGTTTGCATCTAGTTCCTGTTTCCTATGTCTCTGTTGCTTGCYGACTGTGAAGATGTGCTGTACACAGCCGATTTTGGAGCACTCAGCAGCCGAGCTTTAGTGCAGGACGAAGCAGCCTGGCCCTAAGGAGAGCCAGACAGCCGTCTGTCTGAAGAGACATTATCATTTCTTGGATTCCTTTCAGCTTGGAAAAGCTGARCTCTAGCCTTCAGTTGCATTGCTCTGATGGTTGGGAATCTTTCAATGGCAGCTGGGTTCTTGTTGTGTCTGTGATGTCCTAGGTGGCCTGGGCATTATCTTAGAGCCTAGAAGAGCTTGGTTTTCACTATTGCCCTTGCAGGTGGTTTAAACAAAGCCTGAAGACATCCCACTAGCCAAACCCTTGGCACTGTCCATCCCATCTTGTGTTGGGATTCCCAGCGCTTTGTTTGTCCAACGTCATGTATGTGATACGTGTACATCACATATGTGATGTAGCAAAGCAACTAAGATGCAAAGTGCTCAAGCCTGTTTATCTACTGGGAGAGTGCCCTACGGGTGATCTCAAAACCAAGGCTCACTGAAGCTTTCTTCCAGGTGTCCTAACAATTCTCCCCTCAAGGCGAGCGCTGAGATGTGCTGTTTCCGACGGGCACTGTGTATAGCTGGCAAACATGAGTTCACGCTCCACAAACATAGTTACTTTGAGAAGATGTGATGAGAGGGACCTTGTCATCTTTTTTTTCCCCCTTCTTAAACTTCTGAGGTTCTCTGACTTTTTATGATACACAGCTGCATTCATGTATTGCCCAAGGGAGCACTGTGGGAAGGGGAAGCAGGAGGATTGATTTAGAAGGAACATGTTAAAACTGAGCAGAGGGAAAGGGAGRAAAAAAGTGTAAGATAATGATTGGGATTAAAAAAAGATCACCAACACAAGGCCTAAATCCTAGGAACAGCTAGGGTCTGTTTTACTCAGAAGAGTCCCCTGGGGAGCATGGGGGAAGCCCCATTACTTGAGTAATTCTGGAACCAGTCTGAGCAGAGTGCTATAATCTATTCCATAGGGAGCAATCCACTACTGGCAAGGGCACTGGGGAGAGCTCTCTGTTTATGACTTTGTGCATAATTTTGGTTTATTAGCATAAGTGGTAGCTAGCACTGAGGAATCTATAAACTAACAATTCAGCGGAGGTTGGCGCCTCTGGAGAACATTAGCTCAGAAGAGCCCCTGAGCTAATAGCAGGAGAAATGGTGTTGCAGGGTTAGAGATGAGGCATGGGCAAGAAGATGATGAAGCAGCTGATGCTGCTATCCTTGGTACCAGCCTGCATAACATCAGATCRTGTTTCTGAGCCTGCTGTAAAAGGAAATAAAATCACTAAATAGCTCTGCAGCTTTTCTGCTGCTGCCAGATTAAGATGGGGAGCCATGCAGGTGAGCTGATAAAATCTATCTAGAGGGTTCTGGTCCTGCTGGTATTGGATAGGTGGTGAGCAAAGAGGTAGGAGGAACCCTGAATTCGTGTACTGCAAATTACCCACAGGGTCCTCACCCATCACACCMAGGATTTGATCATTTTTGTAACGATATCTGACAGGACTGATGATCTGAGCAGAAGTAGGGAGCAGAGAGAAGGGGAAGCACAAGGAGTGTTTGATTATTTGGAAAGGGGGCAACCGTGCAGAGATGAACTGCCACAAGCAAAATGCCTTTTTAAATAATGACCTCCAAGAATTAAATAAAGGTACAATAAGCATGGTAGATTAGCAAGAACAAGCCAATTAAATACAAAGCATTCTTTGTGAAAAGTCAYGGCAGATAATGCAGGGCTGTAACCTCCCGAATAACTGAAGAACATTCGGGCATTGCACATGGTCTGGGAGGGATGAGGCTATTGAATATTTCCAGCCTGGCAGCCTGCCCGGGAGAAGGCAGAGGTGAAAAGGCTATCTCTGTTTTCTTTCAGCTTTCGGTTAAAAAAAATAGAGGGGGGGGGGAGTGGGGAGAAAGGGAGGAAAAGAAGGTAGGTAGAGCGGACAGGAGCCGGAAGGCATGAAGTAACGATTCTCCAACTTTAATATCTGCTGTTTCATTTTATATTCATCATGTCAGCATAATCTGCTTTTATGGGAATCGCCTTGGTTCCCAACCAAATGCATTTAGGCCCTTTTGCTTTTAAGTTTGATTGTAATATGAGTTGAAGACTTCAGTGAAATGTTTATATGTGAGGATTGTAGAAATAGTGAAGAGAAAATGGAATTACAAAGTCAACTGGAAGGGGTCTTACTGTGGTACATCTCCACTGTCCTCCTACCTCCCCTGACCTTACCTGGGACAGACAACCTGGACAGATTGGGCTTGAGCCCAGTGCAGGGTCTGAGCCAGAGCAAAGGGTTTTGTTTTTATTGCTATTTTAATTTCTGATGGAGATATAACGTTACGGTCTGATGGGACCCAGAGTCAGAGCAGAAAAAGAGAAACTCTTTGCTCTTTTGTTTYTAAATTCAGACCTTCTGCTGATGTATAGCAGCCTCCCTCTTGGGGCAGTTAGCATCATCTCCAACACAAGAGTAGGAAGCATCGTATAATACTATTATTGACCTTATAAATCCCTCTCTGTGGTGGTAGGAGCACGTACCATGGTGTTTCCTGAAAGGGAGGGTTTCCAGGCCTGCAGATTGCAAGGCTGAGGGTGCACAACCATGGCAAGGTGGGGGTTGCTGGAAGAGGGAGGAACTAGAGTGAGACCCATTRCAGACAAAGGATGTGCTGCTATCCTGCATTGCATGGAAGGAAAAGTGAGATAGAGGCTGATTTGCTGCAGCTCTGAAGTGTCTGACTTGAGGGCTCGAGGGCAGCTGTGCTGCTCTTCAGGCTCAGCTGATGCTCGTAATGGGAGATGAGGGGCAGGTGTGAAGAGCTGGAGCAGAAGGCTGGGAGGAGACCTCTCCCCTTGCTTTGTTGGGGGGAGATTCTCCATGCTAAAGCAGAGAAGTGTGATCACCTCTGGCTTTAGACACTATAGGTGAGAAGAGGGATGGCCAGGCACAGCAAGCAGAAGTAACAGMCCTGCACTGGTGCAGGAGGACCCCTGCTTTCCCTTCCTGGCATGTGCTTGCTGATGGGCCAGGTAGGATGAGGCTGTGGCAGCAGTCGCTTGCCAAAGGGTCTGTCTTCTACCTAGCATTTTATCCAAGGAGCTGCAGCTGTTGCTTTAGGACAGGATTTAGTGCTGCATTTGAACCCTTGTTAAGAATTTCCTGTCGTCTAGATGCTGTGATGTTAAATAGCTATAGACTACAAGTGCTTTTCCATTGCTGCCCATTTAAAACCTTAACTGTATCTCATTCTGTTTTGGTGCAGGAATGCCCTTAATTTGTTCCAAAAGCATTTGAAAGCTCTGATAACAGGCAATCTTGCTGCAGACTATTGCATTCTTCCTGATGGACGGCCTATCGTTTGCTGTAACTACAGTGTAGATAGCAGAATGACAATGCGTGTCCAGTGAAACACAGGCAGTGTAATATTCGTGTCAAGTATTTGAGGCCAGGAAGCTTTCCTGTATTTGGGTATTAAAGGGATGGGCTGCAAAAGCATGTCTGTGTGAACAGAGCTTGACATTTTTTATTTATTTCTTTATTGGGCTGCAAATCTGATGGAGAGGGTGTGATGTTCTTGCAGTGCTGGGGGTGGTAATGACCAGGTTTCATGCAATGCAAGTGTTGGGAGGAAGAGCCTTCAGGTGGTTATAAATGTATGGTGAATGACACCCAGGCTTGGCAAGTGAACTTCCATCATAAATCACCTCACTGCTGTCTTTGTTTAGAATTGTGAAATGATGGTTAAATTGAAGTTTCTACTTTTGGAAGACAGCTTTTCAGGATGAAATAGACTTGTCTTCAGTCTAGGCTGARGTCCACAAAAAATTGCCTATRTCTCCCAACTTTCCAGAAAYGTCTGCATGATGCTTTTAAACTTTCTATGCAAAAGTGTGTGTGTGAAAGGGAATAACTTTGGGGGGAAAGAATGGAGAATTTTTTTTTATATATGATGTTGCCAGAAAATGGGTTTCTGCTATGTCAAACCAATGTAACCTGCTTTCTTGGGCATTCTTGGGAGGATCTTACAAAGGGGTGTATGTGTAATATTGTAGATTTCTACTCCTATGGGTGACTACATCTCTAAGCAGCTCTAGGATGTCTCTGAATAACTAGAGTTTTATGTTGGCCTATTGCCCCTAGAAAAGACATTTTTAGTGTCTATCCTAAAGTCATTATTATTTTTGTTCTACCCGCTCATCCCTGCCTCTTTCTCTTCCTTCCACCCTTCTCTCCACAGATGAAAAAGAGAAAGGGAAGAGGGGGAGGGGAAAAAAAAAAAAAAAAAAAAAAGCCTTATAGTACTAATTAGGCTTATTAGGCATGGAAGGGCTCTTCTCTTTCAAAAAAACTCTGTTTTAACCTCTTTTGAGATGAGAGACACGAGACTTATTTTGGAAGATCCCTAGGTGATGCACGGGCTCCTGTCCTGGAGCATGAGTTGTGATGTTGACTTGATTTACAGGGTGAAGAGCGCAATCAGTGCATTTTGTACTGATTTGCTTCAGGAAACAGCTGTTTTTATTAAAGCAGAGAAGGGGCTGTTAGAGATGTTATTGCAATGACAGAGGCACAACAGCAAGTTCATGCATCTTCTCAGGAGTGCAAGGGTGGACTCGTACAGATTCCATGTGCAGTCAAGAGCTATTTAGCTGTTTTTGTTCTTTTTCATTTTGAATGCTTAGATATGCATAGAGATAGGGGCTAACAAGGACTGCTCAGTTGCTGGCCAGCAGAGATAATGAGCAGAGCCCTGAAGGAGATTCAGGTGGCAGTGCAAGTCCTCCCACGTATATCAAGAGCATAATTAGTGAGGTGCTAAATAAGGGAGCTGGCAGGAATGGCCTAACCTTGTCTATGCCCGCAGCCAGGCTGCTGCCAGCTGTGGCAGGTGTGATCAGACCTTTGCTGAGTGCTCCAGAGTCATGATGGGGACATCTCTGTGAAGAGCATGGTGTCGTATCTGTTGTAATCTTTTCTACTGAAGAATGTGTTGCTTGCAGGGCTTTGGAAAATTGTTCCTGAAGAATCAACAGCTGTTGTTGGTGTAGGACAAGGGACTGGGATGGCATTCCTCAGAAGTGGAAGGRCCCAATCTGCTGGCCTGTGTTGCTGCTAGTGAGCTGGCATCAAAGTGCCTTAAAGGATCTGGGTCTAAAAGATGCTAGAACTTCTCAAGATACCCTCAGCCACACTCTCTCTTCTAGCTTCTGCTCAGAGCTAGAAGTGGATGTGCTTTTGTCCAGCTGGATTTGTGCAACTGGAGTGCAGAAGTCCAATTCTGTTCATTAGAGGCTTGGGCTGGAGATCAGGAGAGAGGAATAGTCAAAATCCTCAGCTGGCAACCCCAGCACTGAGCGATTGAGTGGTACTTTGGAGTCACGATGTGCATCAACTGGGTCATCCCTTCCTGGTACRAATAGGATCTAAACTTGCACATTCTGCTGTCTTGGAGCAGCCATACCTGAGAGACTAAAGATGTTTTGAGGTGGATTACCCTGATTTTCTGCTGAAGTGTCTCCACTGAAGGAGAGAGCTGTCCACCCACAGAGATGGACAGCTAATGGCCCTGTGTCCTCAGCAAGGACACTCACTGGGCATCCATCGTCTGCTGCTCCACAGAAAGTACAAATACTTATGCAAAATAGAGCATTTGTCAGAGATTATGAAGCATATCACAATCCATTACAGTCAGTTGCTAGGTCACTCTCTCTACAAACATAAGGGAACCAAATTTGGTGCTCTCATAAAGTAGGTGACAGCAGAAGCCCTGGGCCCAGTAAATAAGAGGCTTCCACTGTGAACCTGACTTGTTTTGCACTGCTTATATTGCAGATGGAAAAACAAACATGAAAAAAGAGGTGGTGGAAGGAGAAATATTTTGGATCATTTTGCCCTAGTGTTCTTTTTTTGGGTTTGATTTGGCTGCCAGACTGACAAATCAGTTCTTTGCAGAGATGCATTTAAAACTTTGCTGACAGCTTCACAGCTGTCCATCATCTTGGTGCTGCCTGGCCAAGCTAGGAGCTGCAGCTGAGGCTGAGGGGGCTCTGGCTCTGGGCTGTGTGAGTGGCTGTAAATCTAGGATTTGCTTATGGTCTCCGGATTTTGTCCAAGCAACTAATTACTCAGGTGTGATGCTGAGAATGTAGGTCAGGGTTGGATGCTGCTGTGGATGGGAATACTGGGATGTCACCATCCCATCTCCCAAGGTGCTTGCATTATAAATTGTCATTGTGTGGGACATGGAGGATAAAACTAACATCTCCAGGGCAGAGGCTACAGAGATATTTGTYAGCCTGATACTTGACTTTTCCATGTTTACCACCTCTTGCTTGTGCTTGTTAGTCTGSGTTAGGACTAGCCTTGCTAAAGATGACTTGATGGTAGCTTGCTACTACTGGAGGATGATTTYCCTCATAAGAGCTGGCAGAGCACATGCTGAAGCCTGTGTTCTGGCTTTTCTCACACMAGATGTCCTGTCTCTGCCTTGGGCTGACCAGAAACCACTATGGGGCTCGACTGCAAACTTCGAAGAGCTGCTTCTGGCACATTTCTAGAAGTGTAGGAGGTTAAAGGCACTTTGTTCAATGTTCTGCTACTACAGTTGTCCTTCTTTTCTAGAAAATTGTTACTTATGTAAGGGGAAATTGATGTGCAGAGGCCCAAAAGCAATGTTTAATGTGACCAAAGAGATGAGAGACATACCAGGGGTAAAAATCAAATGTTGTAATTGCCGCTCCTTTGCCTGAACTGAGTGTACGGTGGAAAAGGCTAATTCTCAGTTGTGTGATTTGTCACTGCAGAGATGTCTGGAACTGTGGCTGATATTTCCTTGGTGCACTGGAAGCAGCAGTGGCTGGAGAATGGTACCCTGTATTTCCACGTCTCCATGAACAGTGCTGAGCAGCTGTCTCGGGTCACTCCGCCCACCCTCCAGGAGCCTTCGGAGATAGTGGAGGAGCAGATGCACATTCTTCATATCTCTGTCATGGTGAGTCGAAGCCGAACTCCGTCTGAGGGTACAGAGGGCCATCTGGGAGGGAGCGCCGGCTGGCAGCCAGACTGGAGTGGGAGGGTGGTGATAAAGAATAGGCTGGCAGGTCCGGTTTGCAAATGTCTGCATCCCTTAAGTGCACTCCTTGTCTGACTCTTTGCTTGGCTGGGCTTCCAAAGAAGGAGAGGTAGGTTTGAATGGGCCAGGGGAAAGAAGAGGAGGAGGAAAAAAAAAAAGTGTAGTTGATCTTGTAATAAAGGCAAGATCATGGAGCTGATCTTGTCTTTTTGAGGCTTTCTTAACTTTAATTTTGCTTGTTAAGTCAGTATGGGCTACTGAGTGATCCTTCCTATTCAAAGGACAAATCTGAACTAAGAGTGGTAAAAGTAGCACAGATTCTTTGAATATCAGAGGTGTTTGTGACTTGTTTTGAAACATGTTACACATGTGCCCTGATGCCTTTTAAAAGTTTATTTTGGCCTTACAATATTGTTGTCTGTGTCCTTGAATCTGGCCCATTGCGCCTCTCTACTTTAGAGGTCCACTTGTGAAATGAAACCAGCTGTACTGTCCCGTAGCTCCCACTGCGCAAAAGTGAATACCCACAAAGCAGTGTGTAGGCATGTCACTTATTTGCCCGAGTAAGGTCTTTTATAGGATTGGGGACTGAGGAACCTCTGCAGCTGGAGCCCGTATGTGAGGGCCATCCTCTGTTTTTATAGGTAATGTCATCTGTGCTACACCTTCTACTTTGGTGGCTGTGTTAGGTTCAAAGCAGCAGGATCTTACTATCCAGTTCCATTGTGGATTTAAAAAGCAAGAGAAGAAGCCATCAAGGATAGGAGACTTCCTTGAAAACCTGCAGCAACAATTAGATGMAAAATATCCGCTCCTTCATTTGCAGAATATATGTGTTCTCTTTTGCACCTCCTGCTCATTTGGGGAGAAGGAGCCAAGACTGTGGTAGTATGAAGTCTAACTTTCCATTTGAACAAGAGGCTATTTGGCTTTGAAAGCTTAAATCTATTCTTTCAGGTGCCCTGACCCTTGTCAGGGAGGCTTTAGATTGAGCACTGAAAGCATGTGAACACAGAGAGGCATTGCATTAAGGCTGCTGGGCAAGATAAGCAGTAAGATAGCTGGATGGCAGGAAGGGAAAAAAATTGGGCACTCTAGCATAGTGGATTTGGTAGGGAGCATTTTTTAGGTCCTGCAAAAGTATCAGTGTGATGGAGTGTTGGAGAGAGAAAGATAAAACTGGGATACTCAGAGAATGAGCCTGAAAAAATGGATGTGAGAGAGAAAACAAGGAATGGAGACAACAGCAGAAGTATGAGAGGTAGAAAACTTGATTCCTGATTTGAATGGGGATTTGCTCGACTGTTGTGTGCAAACCTCTGCCAACCTCACCTACAGGACTGTTCTCCTTTGTAGATACAGAAGTAGTCTGTGACTGAGGGTGATACTGGTTCCATAGCCTAGTGATTGGGATGATTGCTTGAAATGCAGTTTTTCTTTATTAGGRGATGGAATAAATGCTCCTTATACACATGTCTTATATATCATAATTCACTTTTCTTTTGAAAGTCATGGTACTCATCTCTGTGTGATTTGAGGCCCTGACCTGGGAGCCTACATCTAAGCCCATGCACTCCTGTCTTTGGGAATAGCTGGGGGAGCAGGCAGAGCTGTGCAAGAGCCCTGGATACCTTGGTCAGGATTGCATCACAGACGTGACACCTTGCCCATTTTTTTTTTTTTTTGAAGATTCATTAACTTTTGGAGTGAACCTGTGCCAAGTTTTGAGTTACTAGCAGAAGAAATATAGTTGTTTTTGTCCTCCCAAAAACCACATGGCACTGTATAGCTGAAGTAAAGCTGAGAAGTCTTTGTTTTTGCACATGGTGTTCCACTGGAGTGTCTGGCTTTGTTCAAACTCCTTTCCCACACTCTTCTGTACCTCGCAGAGCACAGCTGAGTTGCATCTCAGACACAGCCCACTGCTTGGAACTCTTCTGCCTCTCCAAGCTCTGTTCCTGCATGGAGCTATGCTTGGTCACCACCAGCCTCCCATACTGTCACTGTACCAGCCCCAGCCTGTGACGCTCATTCAACATTCAACCTCCCATCCTCTCATATGCCTCAATGTCTTTACTTCTTCTGCTTTGAGATTCAACTTGAATTGTTTACAATATTCTTCCTCCTGCTTGGAGCTGGGAAGCCTAGAGCATCCTGCACRTGGTTGCAGGCTGAGCACCTTGCCTGTCCTTTTGAACCACTCAGTAGTGCCTTTGCTGCAGCACTCATCCTGCCTCGTTCATCATCTGCTTGGGATCTCGCCATAGGGCGTGGGGGAAACCTTGGAAAATGCTTCTTTCAATCTCATTTAAGTGACTGTAACACTTACTTTTACCTGTCTGTTCATTCTCTGGCTGAGTTATAGAGAGCCAGAAACAGTTTGCCTGTGGGATCTCACTAATTCCCGACTTTACACATTTAGGGAGTGTTCTTGCAAAGCTTTATTGGACCAGGGGACATCTCCAAGCTGAACTCCCGCACACAGAACCGTTATTTTGGATTTGTGTTGATGTTTATGACTTGGCTTGCTCGTAGCTCGTGCTCTGCCTCTAAAGCCAAACTATCTGCTGCGCTGAGCCGGGGCCCTGGAGAGCCCGCTCTGAGGATGAGATGCTGGTGAGCATAAAGCCCATGTTTTAGAGAGCTGTGGGAAAGGGCAGGTGTTTCAGCCCTGGGCTTCCATGGTGAGGCAAACCTCACAGGGTCGCGGGATAGGGCTGAATGGAGGAGAGGAGGCTCTGAGCAGCACCCAGCAGGGCTGAGGACAGTAGGGACTTGCTTGCAACCTCAAATTAACCAGCATTTCATGTGCTTAATGTATTTTTTACATTTTTCTGCCWCCTTTACTTTTTTTTTCCTGTAATATCAGTTTTATATGTGCTTTCTGGTTTTGGGCTGTTTTGTTTAGTGGTTGTTATTTTATTTTWTTTTWAATTATTGTTTTCCCCTGCATGTTATCTCTTGACATACAGAAYTGGCAAGGAACATTGCCCTCCTTTTAATACAGCTAAATCTGTTTATGCAGAAGCTGGTTGCTGAGGGGAGGATTTGGGGAGCGGTGGCTGCAGGGGATAGCGAGGCGCTTCCCTAAAGACCAGGTTGTGAGGAAGGGGCTGGCGGGAGCTTGTGTCCCAGGGTGATCATCTGTGCCTGCAAATGCCTTAGGTACTGTGCAGCCGTGACCCTCGCGTGCAAGCCCAAGGGCATCTTTAACAGGAAAATAATACTTTTTCTGTTCTTTTCCTCATGACGGTTTTTTTCCTAGTCTCTCCCCAACGAGACATAACATTAATTACCGCAGTTAAGGGGAATTCTGTCTCCATTACTGTCTGCCACCCCTTTCCTCTTGGCTTGAACATYTGAAATTTATCTCCCAAATGAAAGGGAAGGGGGAAAGAAAAAAAAATATGCAAATGCTGGGATTTTATTTATTTACTTTTTTTGCACAGTGTCAATTAGAAAGGAATCAATATTTTTGTCATTATGCCTGTTGTGTTTTTCCCCATAATCTTTGCTGTCATTTGGGTTTAATTGTGTTGTTTCCTCTTGTGTGGAAGTAAATCTTATCTGTTTTGGATTAAAATTCAATGAAGGTCACAGCAGCTCGAAAACTTACCAGGCTGCAGCAATTAATGTTCATTTGGCTTTGATAAATTGGAATGTTCCCCACAATAGGACTGGAGTGGATTTCAGAAGCAATAATTCTTCCATTAACTCAATGATTCCCTGCATGATAGAGCGTCTTGTCACTGCTCTGTTTGTCATCTGTCACTTCAAGGAGCCAGGCATATGCCTGATATGATTTATCATGATTATTGGGATTGCTTGTGTCAAAACATTTTAAACCACTAATTATTCTAGCCTTGTGAATCGCTGAATTCGACAAAATATAAGTTACACTTTTTTTTTTTTTTTGCACCACTTTGTCTCTTTATTGTTCTGGGTTATTGTAAATCCAGTCTTAGGGCTGCATTTAGGAGCAGCTGATTTTAAATGTGGTCTTATTTAGGACTCCAAGGGAGAGAAGACGTGAGTGCCAGCAGGAGATGCACGTGCAATCTCCGAGCTGAGTCATTGTGGGTCTGTGACCTGCAGCCACATGCTGTGCATCTGGTGGCACCCTGGTGGCCCTTGGGGGCTTCTCCTTGTCTGGGTGCTGCAAGTGGGACCACAGGACTCTTGTAACAGCCAAAAAAAATGTGGCTACCAATGCTACAGACTGGACTCTTCACCCTATGCCTGTGTGAGAGATGCTGGTAAAGTCCCTGGATGTGTGTTGGCAGATCAGAGTGGGTGTGTGCAAGTGTTTGTGTAAATGAGTTATCCATTCACTCACATGTGGCTCCAACAGAAATMAGGTAGGCACTTTTAAGAAAGGCAGCAAACAAAAGCCTTGTTTCATCTCCTACTTGTCTTCCTGCTAGAGAGCATTTGAGTGCCTGGAATAAAAGGTGAGCAGACCTCACCAGGTTGTTTTTTGTGTGCCTACTTTCTGCTGGCTGTTGTTGGCAGTAGCCACTTCGCTGCTGGATTCTAGGTCTCCCAGCAGACTCTTTTTTCAGCTCTTATTTGTACAGATTTCCTTTTTTCATGTTCTTGTGCATCCTGATATTTCCCTAATGATTGGCCTTCGGTGCTATGTTCTGTCAGCTAGCAGGATGGGTATAAAGTGTACTCTTAAACACTTCACTCTGATTTAGCCACCTGCTCTGGCATGCTCTGAAGTGGAGTCTGGGGAAGGATTCTGTGGGTCAGACTCACCTCGCTGCGGCCCCTGAAATCAATCCCGGCGTGTGCGGTTTCGCATCGCTGCCTGGCGAGCACAAGTGCTGGGGCTAGCTCTATAGCTTCTTAAGCCCTGCAATCATATACACAAGCAAGTGGAATTTAAGAAGCAGTTACTCTTTCCTTTTGGAAGGTTTTTCTCTGCCGTCATTCAGTAARAGCCATGACAAGTGCATTCATTTGCTTATTTTTTAGCCTGTGAACCATATCATGACTCTCCTCTCTCTCCATGCTACACTGCCCATGTTTCCTCAAGGATCTTGGTTCTCATTAGGATCTTGGCTTTCAGCTTGGCTGCGTGAAGCGTTATCTGGGGCTTCGTGCTTGTCCTGTGAGTGATGTGCAATCATTCGGGTGTGATCTGAGCCTTTCCCCAAGCGCCCGTGTTTTCCCATGCTGAAAGAACCCCTTGGCGCRTATCCATTTCTCAGGTGGCTGCTCTGAACACAGCATCTGCCTGGTGCCGTGGACAGGATCGTGTGGTCTTCCCAATACAGCTTTGCAAGCGTAAATTCCTTGTATCTGCATATGCTGGCAGGGTTTGGTTTCTTTTCCATAAACGCTTATCATGAACCACCAAAACAACTTATCTGAGTGCATACAGGAGGGAGAGAAGAGGGGGAACCGACCATTTGAGCTGCGCTGGGAGAGGTGCAACTTTTGTGTGCAGAAAAGACTATAACCTTGTACAGAGTTGGTGGTCCTCATCCTCTCCAGCAAACAGGTCTCCAACTGAGCACTCCTGTTCTCACGTGCTGTACAGCTGTGTGCCTCAAGGTGTRCAATCCCTTGGCTTTAATGTTCTTGTCTTCTTGGCAGGCATTTGGTACTGTCACATCTTCCTACCCTTTAACGTGCTGTTCGTCTCCATGAAAAGCCTCTCAATGGGTTTACTTCTTCCCACCTGACTACATAGTCACAGCTTGCATCCTGGTGTGTCCTGTGCGTTGTTGGCTACTCCAGTAGAGCTAAGTGCTCCAGCAGATATTGAATGATGCTTGAGCCTTGTTTTATTTCTTTGCTGTGTATCTTGCTGATGGCAGCACTGGAGCTCCTGTCAGCTAGCTCAATTGGAAAAAAAAAAATGGTGTAACATGAATAATGAGGTAATGAAGAAGGCACAACATCTGTGTCATCATTTCTGCACCAGGAGGTCAACTAGATTCATAAAACATGCACTTCCAGCTTGTGATATGTTTAGGAATTAATTAGGGTAGGGAGAGAATTGCTGCAGTAGCAGATTTCCTTTACTGAAAGGTATTAAAAAGCTAAATTGATCTCAAATGAGTTGTTTCAAAATGGAAAACTGGGTTCAGCGTGTTCCCCATGTGAAAATCTTGTCCCTGATTATGGAAATAGGGAAAGAGTGGTCTAGCTGAACCTCTGCATGCGACCAGGCATCCAGCAGTACCACCAAATCAGAGCAGGTGCTCAGCGTGGTTGAWAAATCTAAGCCATTAGTGCCTTGCCTACAGTAGCCCTCCCTGGGCCCTTGGTGGACATGCCCAAGCTCTSCCTTCAGCTGTTTTTCTAGGGACGGAGTTGGCTGAAGATGCTTAGTCCAGACCTTTGCTGAGGCCCCAGTCAGAGGGGATGAGCGCCTGCAAAACCTGATGATTTTGAGAAGCTCAATGCACCTAGAAGCTGAACTTCACACTAATGAACTCTGTAACTCTTCCTTGTGCTGTCTGAAGCATCTTGAAGCCAAAGGAACTCAGGGATGCATAAAACTATAAGCACATGGTTGAGCCCGTGCAGGAAAGGGCTACTAATTCAAACTTTGCTGAGGAATTTTGTGTGTTTGTCCCAGTCCCTCTCCAATACCCTGCAACCTTACAGGAGATATAATCATCTCCTTCCTTGTCCCGTGAGGCGGCCCTTTCCCAGATGGGGGAATGTGGAGGTTCAAAGGGGAAGAAGGTGGAATGAGATGTGCCCTCAAAGGGGAGGAGTGGATGCGGGGCTGTGCGAGGGGAAGAGCAGATGAGATGAAATCTTAGTTCAGCAGCATGGTCGAGTGAAGCAAGAAGCAGATCTCCTTGTCTGCTCCCTGTAGCGCTGTCGATAGCATCTGCTTGCTCTTGTGGTGGGAACATTCTTGAGCTTCGGGTTTCATTTCCATAATGTTCCATTAACTAACTTTTCGGGGCTGGCAAAAAAAGCYTCTCTTTCTTTCACCCTCCTTCTCTTCTCCACTTTCCTTATCTGTTATAGAAATAGTATAAAAAGGGTACTAAGCATAATTAATGACATACTCTTGTATTTAGGGAATTCATTTTTGGGAGATTTGTCTTTAAAGTGTCATTTTTGTGACAAAGGCACCTGTTAATAATTTTTCACTAATCTCTMAATGTTTTCTACCTTAATTACTGTGAATACATTAAATACTTTATAACATTGTATCTAGCAAAAATCTTCCTCCCCGCAACTGTGTTAAAATATGTAACTGGAGTGCTTGATTTGCATCTCTGATAAAGTGAAGCTGAATAAATACTCCTAGCTCATCCAAACTGAGGAGAAAACTAACTTTCTCAATTCATCCCCAGAGCAATCAGAGTTAGTACCCAGAGAAAAGCAGCCATAGGAAGTGTTTGGGAGAGCCTTGCTTTTTGCAGATGGTATCAAATGCGTGGGATGTGTCTGCAGTCTTAGAAAATTCCCAACTTCTATGTGCTGAGAAAGAGGAAATGTTTGGGGAACAAAATGCAAAGTATTCTAATTGGGTAGCCAGTATGGTCACGGGATATTGGAAAGATGATGCTGAAATAGTGAGGAGATCAGAAAAAAAATCCAGAAGGAGGGTTTTGAATAGAGGGTAAGGGAACATTGCTGTTCTTCTCCTTTCTCTTCTTTATACAAGAGGAAGAATTTGTAGCTCTCCACCGTGGCAGGGCATCACTTGCATCTCTGATTCTTGACCTTTTTTCATTGTTCCTTCTCTAAGCATGGGCAAAGCAGAGGGAAAAGTCAAGCTGTGATGTTGGAGCTCTGACTCGGCTTCTGGTTTGCAGAGCTGTCAARAGGAAGGCGCATTCTCGTCCTGCACGGATGTGTTATTCTCGTTGCCTGCTGCAGCTGGTCTCGCCTAGCTGCAGGTGTCTAGCAGAAAGCAATTCCGTGCGAGAGCCCGGTGCTAATCTTTTGTGTTATGTTTGAGTGTAAAGTGCCTGGAGTATTTGATAGGTACCTTTGAAACACTGAAGTAAACACAGAAATGCTTTGCAGCTACCAGCCTAGATTTAATCACTTTAAACTGCCAGTCTCAAAACTACCTGGGATGCTACAGTAATGATCGCGAGTAGAGACGGGCTCGCCTTGGAAACCAGAGCATCAACCGCTCCAGACAATGTGACCTATAATGTTTTGCTGGGGAAAGAAGATGAAAAGGGAGGGAGTATCTGGGTTTGCATGTCCCTGAGATCAAAGGTCCTTGCTTAAGAAGGAAACTGGTGTCAGGAGCTGCCCCAGGTTGCTCCCATTCCTGCTTTCTAGCAGGAAAACTCAKCCTTTGGCTCTGACTGTGCAGGGAGTAGTGTTGGGTAATGCACTACCTTGGTCTAAGGCCTTTTCTGTTTCAACTGTAAAATATATGTGTGCGCTTGAGTGCTGGACTGATTTCCTTTCAGATAAGCAGTATATCTAATCTTTTCCTACAGCCCGTGTCTTATTCTCAGAACTCCCTGGCCTCTATAGTGATTCTCTTTTAAATATGTGAGGTGCAAGTTAGGAGCTAGCCAGCTGGGCAAGGTTTGAAAAAAAAAAGTTTATGTCTGAGTTAAAATATTGTCTGCATCAGGAATTAGTTTGCATAAAGGCGAACTATGATAAATTTTGTTTCAACTACTTTAAAAGATGTCTGTGAAAGACTTGACGCAGCAGCTCTGCAAAAGACTTCTCATTTTGTTGGCAAATCCCAAAGATTTGAGTAAGTTTTAATGACAGGATGAAATGTAATATCTTATTTGTCTCCAGAAATGTGATGTTTGCTTTCATTTTGGGCTTTTTTTTTYYCCCATTTATAAATAAACTACGCTTAGTTCCATAAGGCAACATAATAATGCGAAAAGACAGAATGCTTTTTGTTTAGAGAAGTGTCAGAATGAAATGTTTCTCCTCTTCAACACTTTCCATATCCTCCTCAAAAGCACTTACACTTCAGTTTCAGCTGATGCAAAGCTGTCTAAGTAGATAACCTATTTTGCTGAAAATCTTGCCAAGTTCTCCTTTGAGTAAGTGTGGCTAAATCAGATGAGAGTTGCACTGGTGGAAAAGTGGCGAGTTTTGAAAAATGGGGACCTGGCCATCTTTTACCAAAGAGATGTTGAAAGAGATGTTTCCCCCACCTCTGCTGCTCCCAGCCCTGGACTGTCCCAGGAAAATGAGAGTAGGAAACTTGCTAGAAAGAAAAGTAAATCAGAGTGGTTGCGTCTTTCCAGGATGAAGGAGAGGCTCAAATACCTGCCAACCTGAAGGACGGGGATTATCCTCACGTATCTAGTGGTGAATCTCCTTTTCATCAGAGGGCTACTAATATAGCTGCAAACTTTTTTGGCACTATGTGTGCCTGGATGTTGTTTCTGAGGGAAATTAGGCAAAATTCCCACTGACTTAATTGGGATTAACACCAGGCCAAGTGTAGTTATTTTTACTTGACGTTGTTCCTGCCCTGCCATCTCTCTCCCTCCCCTTGCCTCCCTGGACGAAAAAGAACGTGTTCTCTTTTAGCCTTCAAAAGGTCTCCATGAGCTCCAAGCAGCAGCCTTGCATTCATGGTGTGAAGCAAAGAAAATAAACTAATTATGTGTATTTTAAAATCCAATTATCTGAAACTCCCGGAAAATAAGTATTCTTGAGAAGAGGACCATTTTGATGGGCATGGCAGCTGCTGAGGCTGCACCTCTCCTCCCAGGCTGGGACCAAACCTGCTCAAGGTCAGGCTGGATTTGTTGTGGTTACTGGCAGCAGGACAAGCGGGGTCAGCGTTTGGCTCTGCTGGGACACACTTGGCTTGCGGGATTGTGGTACCTTCTTCACTGCATTGTTCTTTTTCCAACAGCAAAATTGTCCCTTCTCCCTTTCTAGCCCTTTTTTCCTTTGCCCTTCCTCGGGAACAAAGGATTTAGTTTGCTATTAAGAAGCTCATGCTGAGGCTAGTAAGAARCCTCATGTTTCGTCTGCCAATGAGAGATTTGGCCCCTTCCCATATCAAAGCCAAGACCAGACACCCTGACCTGCACCAAAAACCAGGTCCAAACTAGCTGAGCAGCACACAAGGATGCTGGAGTCCCACTCAATGAGAGCCGTAGCAAGGCAGGAACCAGGAGCTGTTGGGATTTGCTCGGCCAACTGGTCTGTCTCTTCCCCAATGCCGTTGATTTCCTCTCTTTGGACATGGAGGCAAGAAGCCTGTGTATGGGAGCAGGCAGGACAGCAGACTGATGCTCTTGCTCTGTCAGATGTCTGTTTCACTTTGCAGTGGCATATCTGGTTCCAGACTCCTCACTAGTCACCCCTTAAGCAAGCTTTGACTCTTGCTATCATGAGCATGTTTTCCTTTATTGCAAGAACTCATGAGCCTTGGAGGAAAACCTAGGGGAGGAGATGGTGATGGCAACAATTGCGAAGAGTCTGAGGGGAAGGAGGGGTTGGGGAAGCAGAGAGCAGCATTGGAATTGAAATTACAGTCTGTTTTGCAAACATTGCAATGATTTTGGAGCATCGTTCAGCTCTAGTGGGAGCAGAGAGCCTATGTATTGGGGGAGAGGCTGTGATAAAGCAAAAATAAACAGATGGGCAGCCCTGTTTGGAGAGGGAGAGCGATGTGTGCTGCAGTTGCATGGCAGCATGAAATTACAAAGGGGGTGATTGGATGGAAAGCGCTGGTTCTGTGTTAATGCCCCAAAGAGACTCTTGGTATGATTAAGCTTCAGGTTTTGCTTGGCCTCTCCTGGAAATCCATCATTATTCATGTCAGCGCCGGGCCTGTCAGACTCTCTCTGCCACAGAAATTAATGATTTGAACTCGACGACCTGCTCACACGATGGGATGAGGCTCCATAAGGCAGYGCAAGGGCTCTGTGGAGCGGCAGCGTCCTTCCGAGAGGAGAGTTATGTCCTGAGGAAGGTGGTCCTTGAAGGGTGCGTGTCCCTACGTGCACATGCCCTGGTGGGAGGCAGCYGCTGGCAGAGGTCACCAGCGTTGTCTCGGAGCCACTTGTGCTCCGCAGGGCTCTGCCGTACGGAGGTCTTGGCCCTGCCACCCTAGCTGGTCCTCACAGAGGGAGGGCTGCATAAGTATGAGCAGACCGCTCTGCTTCCAGGGTTGGCTCGAGCTTTCTCAGGTTGCACAGGGTAGCTGAATCTCTTGAGTTATGTGGTAGTGGAGCTTGCCAGCACAACGCACAAAGATGGGAAGAACAGCGTTAATGATAAAGTAATGTGCTGTGTGTCTCTGCCAGCCACTGTTTTAAAGTGATCACACTTCATCTTACCATGCCTTGCTGGTCTTCTGGGCATCGCTGCTGACAGCTGATGTCTTGTCATGTTGGCTTTACATGCTGGGATACCTTTGCTATTACCCGTTCTGCTGCAGTGGGTGAGAGTGGAGGTTACTCTTCCTTCCTCAGATAAAACAATCGTGTTTAATGGAGAACGTGGCTGTGCAGCAAGGGGATCGGACCTTAGCCCTGGGACAAGGCTTGGGCTTGTGTGCTGAGCTCCAGTTGCTGCTCGGTTAAGCAGCTGGGACTGTCCCTTTTCTTTCCCAGTCTGTCCCCTTTCTTTCCTCCCTCTTTTAAGACACAATAAAATATCAGGCTTCTCTGTTCTTCCCTGGGAGACTGGTGCTCCCAGCTCTGTGCTGCTCAGGCTAGGGAATATATTGCAGGCAAAAATCCTCCCTTCTGGGCACTGGTGAGCTCCTTCCTTGGGCAGCACCACCACCAGCAGAGCAGATGTCTCTGAGGGGCTTCTGCTCCCATACAGGAGGGAGGGTGCCCAGGATGTCTGTGCTGGCCAGCTTGCCTTCTTGGCTTGACAGATTTTCAGGCAAAATCCCTGTTTTCCCCGCAGTGTGCTCAGACCTATGGGCAGAGCTGGAGCTGCACACCAGGCAGTGATGCTCTCTGGGGACTTGCTGAGGTAATGGGGACACCTCAGCATCTGGGTGGTAATGAGGTAATGGGGACACCTCATCTCAAGGTGGAAGCACCGCTTTTACAGGCTCTGTAGGGCCATGTGGGTGCATGGAGAGTAGTGTGTGACTTGGGTGCTCCTCTGCATACCCTGCTGGGAGGAGCAGCCATCCCAAGACGTGTCCTGTTACCTGGGGCCATAGCTCCATCCCCTCAGATTGTCCCCATTTCCTTTAATAAGACAACAAATAACCTTGTGGGTTTTTTGTTTGATTGTTTTGGGGGTTTTTTTTTTTTGGTGTGTTATATGGGTGTTATGTGTGCATGCATAGAAATGGCCCCTTTTCACTTTTTTTTCATACTCTTTCTCCCTGGTGTGCCGGTCTGCGAGGGGGAGGGAGCCTTCGGCCGAGCTCTCCATCACATGGCCCTTGTTTTTCTGTGTTATTTTTTCCCCATCACTGCCCTTGCCAATGAAAGGACGTTGTATAGCCGCGGAGACTGGCAGGGGCCGTAAAGCCGACTGCCAACAGCCGCAGCCTCTGAAAAGGCTTAGAAATGCGAGCTCTAAATTAGCTCCCAAATCTTCTTTTTCTCTTTCTCTCTGGTAAAAGAGCCCCCACAGAGCAACCTCAAACTCCTATTTTGTTGCTGGTCTCTCTCCCAGGTCCAGCTTTGCCACCACACGAGCCAGGATCTAGGGAGACCCTGGGCCCGGGGTGGCCTGAGTCTGATGCCGCGGCTGGAGCAGCACCACAGGAAGGCAAAAGAACAAATGCTCTCGTGTCCCCGCTGCTCACAGCCCCCTCTGCTCCCTTCCAGTCCTGCTTGGCCGCCTCCCTTGGCTGCTTTGCAGTGCTCGCTTGGCAAGAGCTGTGTGGGCACTTTGCTGCAGCGCTCCGGGAGGCTCCGGGGAAGGGCACAGTTGACCGATGGCCGACGGAAAGCTCCAAGGGCTCCGAAGGCTGCGCTTATCCCCAGCGCGCTGGCYGGAGGAGCTGAGTCACGATGTTGTGGGGCTGGGACGATGAAGCAGCTGAAGCACAGCTGCTGCCCCCGAAACCGCGTGAGGAGGAGGTTGCCTGTGCTGAGACCAGCAACTGTTCCCCCACTCCAGGTTCTTGCCCTTGCCAGGTCATGCAGTGACGGAGGCATCTATTTCAGTAGAAAGATGAGGTGAGAGTAGGGGGGAGCAGCTTTGCATCTATCCAGAAGGGCARAGCGAATCCACGGACTGAGATGCTTTCTTGGGCTGCTTGTGCCCTTGCAGAGATGGTTGCACTCGGGTTGAGCCTAGGCAGTGGGCTGTGCTTGGCCAGGCCATCATGTTTGTGGAGGGCAATGGGATGCTGATTCACTTCTATGCCCCCTGGTTTCCTGCAGTAGAGATGCAGGGGGCTTAGTTTTGTGGTCTGTTTTGCAAACTGAGCCCTGCAGCTCAGCGTCCCACCAGCAACCCAGCGTGCAGGTTGCTCTTCAGACATCTCAATGGCCATGTACAAGTAGCCATGTGCTCATGTGTCAGTCATGGAGCTTGGATATCCAACGTGCATCAGTCTCTCGCAACCTCAAACCAACCTAGAAGGACTCTAGAGCCTTGTGTTTTCAGGCACCTGGATTCCTGCCTAGGTGTCYTGGGGTGAAGAATGGGCACTGGAATTGGCAAGGAAAAGGCTTTTCCCAATGSGCCGCTGTTGGAGCAGCTCTGCCTCCCTGCGTCTTTGGGGATGGCCCTTGCGTGGKAGAGCGCGAGCTCTGAAAAGCAGCCTTGGGCACTGAAGTCTGCCTGCTTCATCTTAGCCATGGATGTCTTGGGAAATAGYGGAGGAAAATTCCACTTCCAGAGGCGTGTAACTTTTTAAAAAATCTTTTATTTTTAAGGCTCTGCCTAACTCCCGCTCTCTTTGCCCCTCCCCTTGCTCTGCAGCCAGCTCTGAAGGAGAAGTGAGATTTTTCCGCCAATACGATCATTAGCCTTTCTGCTAATGACCCAAGAACAGCATCCAAAATAAATGAACCCAACCCGCTCATCTTATTAGCCAAATGATTGTGAGGAAAGAGGAAATATTAGCAAAAAAATTGCTTAGGCAGCTGGAATTTGGAAGCGTAGTAGATTTGGTGGAAGTGTGTTGAGGGGTAGGCGAGCCATGGATCTTCTGCCAGCCGTCCCTTTCCCAGCAGAGGGGGAGCCTCTGGGTTATCGTGGTGCATCTGCTCGTCCCTTGCTCTCCCTTTGGAAAAATGACCTTGCTGGTCTGGAGCTGCAGGTCTCAGGGTCCTGCTTGCTGCAGCTTTGCTGGCTCCCATGGGCAAGAGGCCCTTCCCTCTGGGGTAGGACCTTCAATTTCAGAAAACCTTCAGCTTTTCTGAGCTCATAGCTCAGGTGTCTCAATGCTATCACTGCCCCTTCTAGCACCAGGCCTTTATTGTGTTGGAAGCCCAGGGATGGGCTCTAAACTACTAGGCAGACCAGACCATGGGGATATCCCAGAGACTGCATTGCGTTCAGTTTTACAGGCCTGGAGGTTGCTGTGTGTTTTTTCCAGACATCTTATCCAGAAGACTTATATCCTCAGCTTGGGCGTAGGTAGTGTTTTTTAAGGAGTAATTTTGCATATAAATTTTTCTTGCCAACCTCTCCCCTTGTGCACCCTCAGGATATGCAGGAATCTGCAAAATTAAGGTTTCTGTAGCAGTCAGTGAAGTYGCAAGCCCAGTTGGGCTCACAGCTCCGTGGTGGTCCTTGCCACGTTCTTGCAGCTCCCACCTGGTCCCCTAGCAGGGTTGGAAAGGCTGGAAGAGTGAGGAGTGCACAGCGGAGTCCTTCTTGCCCTGTAGATCAGGACAGATTTAACCAAGCCGTCCAAGCAGAGCTGTGTGGAAAATCTTGCTGTCRAGAACTGAATGTCCAAAAAGGAGATAGGAATCCTAAAACTTTAATAAAGGCAGAGTCCACCAGGCATACTCCCCTGTGGGGTGTCTCAGATTGCTAGAGGATGCAGCCCCCCTTTTTATCCTAATTTCCCCAATGGAGGTAGTCGCTGCCTTTTCCCCATCGGCCAAGGCACTCGGAAGTTAGAGCCTGCCCGGCCGCCTGCACCCAACTCGCTGCCTCCCTCCATCTGTTCTCACCTGAGCTCACCTGACTCCTTTGCCCCCTCACTCCTGGCTCCGCTCTGTCTCCCACCTTCATATATTCCTTTGTCCTGCTCATCAGCCAAAGAATGGGGAGCAATTTCCTCCTTTGTAAAGACACAAACTTAAAAACTATGTGTGTTCTACTCAGAGCTGTTAATAAACCTTGACATCTCCCCTGTCTCAGTAATTGCTACATCCTGCAGCAATTACTGGTCCTCTTTTCCCACAGCTGGGAGCCTTCTCYGATGCTTTTTACCCATTCCCCATGGCAGATACCCTTGTAGACTCTAGCTTTATCTATCCTCAACAGTACTTCTCTTATCAGTGCTCACTTCTCTCCTTCCAGGTTTTCCTTCAGAGCCTTGGAGCTTCTCTGTGGACAGGCAGGGTGGAAGAGTTGTTCTGCTGCAAATTTCTAAAGTGGTTGAGGAAGCAGCTAGATCTGAAAACAGCATTGCTGTATTTGGGCTGAGATGCAAGAAGGAAAGTCAGCTATTGTGGCACTCGGTTCCTGCTGCATCTTCTCTTTTTGCAGGCTCTGCCACTGCTGAGCTCTGCCCTGACCAGTCCCTGAATTTCCTTCCAGTGTGGTCTCTCTCCGAGCCCTTGTCGGCGGGGCAGGCTTGGTGCGGAAAGTGTTCTGTCCTCGCACTGATGTGTCTGGGCTGAGAGTTTCTGTCCCCCTGCAATGCTGGAGGACGTGGTTGCTGGCGTGCACCGCTGACTGCTGCTCCGAAAGGTGCTAATGACTTTTTAACACGGTGCAGCGGCAGATCAGAGCATGGGCTATGAGATAATGTTTGTTCTGACCATATAAATAGAATCCYATATTTCAGTGCAAGGAGTGCCTGCCGGAGCAGAGCAGGGGCTGCCGCCTCTGCTGTCTGGCTTGGCAATGTCYGTCACCTTTGAAAACAGAGATTGAGAGCGTGGAAATGCGGTTGCTGCATGCTCGTGTGTCTTGGAAGGTCCCTTTCCCGATAAAAGGACTGCTCATGTCCTGACCCTGGCATGCTGCTTCTCCAGGATGCAGCTGAACAGCAAGCAAACCAGGTGGCTGTTGCTGAGAGGGGCCCTGGGGCATCCTAGGGTGACCAACGTGGCCACTCTCGTGCAAATTGTTTGGGAAGTTACTGATGTGAGTAGTGTGTAGTTTTGGCTGGGAGGAAAGTTCATTTCAGCCTGCCCGTGTGGTCCAGACTGGTGTTGCAAATGTGTCGCTGGTGTCTCTGTCTCTCACTAGTCCTCTCATGCAGTTATGTAACAGGAAGGACAAAAAATGTCATACTGATTTTGTGGGCTAGGTTTGAGATGTGCCTTCACTAGGAAAGTGCAAAGGTCCACTGCAYGTTCTGAAAGCTTCTTGTCTTCTTCCATGCATGCTTCAATTCCAGGAATATATGGGCACTAGAGATAGATATACTCCTGTTTCATATGTTATGTGTATTTTTTTTTTGTTTTGTTTGGCATGGCCTGTTGCACATATTTATGCAGGATTATTTCCTCAGCCTCTAACAGGCATCCCATAAGCTTGYACAGTTGCAGTCTGATGCACTAGTAACTGAGACTAGCCCTGAATGCAAAACCCAGGTAGCTTTGAAGCCGGCTGTATCGCATCAAAGGATTGGCCATGCGAGTGCAGCGTCCTGTTTGATTTCAGATAAAAACGCCCTTGTTCTTCYTGTCCCTTCCCAAGCAAAGGCAGCTGGAGACTTGGCTTACAATGTGCTGGCTCCAAAAAATTGGTAGGAGGAGGAGGAAGAGCTTCTCTTCCTTCAAGCCCCCCACGTGCCTGCCATATGCTTGACCTTTCTGCRGTGGCCAAGCAGAGGGACGGAGATGCTGCCCATGAGCTCAGCATCACTGCTCACGTGTCCTTGCTGGGCACTCTGCTCCCATCACAACTCCCTTCGTCCTGGAGAGCAGTCACATGCACTTTCTTTAGGCTGGAAATCTCACAGTGGCTCTTCAGCAGGCAAATAAGCAGGGCTGAATTACAACCAAAACTACTTTACATACATTGTGTATATATGTATATATAATAYAAACTTTATATRTGTGTGTGTGTGTGTATATATRTATTGTACYGAGCCAGGATATAAAAAGCATGTTCCTAAATAGAAATTATGTTCCCTGTTTTTAAAGTATATTCGTATATAACTAGTTCTTTGCTTTTCTCCGTTTATATAGACTTAGATTGCTAAAGTGTCTTGGATTTCTTTCTTCCTTTCCTAATTGGCAAGGGGATTGCTAATTGTACACTGTTGTTCTGAGAAGTTTCAGATTAAAATGATCATCTGTGCTGGAAAACATCCTGACAGTGCAAATACCCCAAACTCAAACATGAAGTGGATAAGCAAACGACTCTCATTATATATACAACCATCAATGTTTCACTGAACTGAATTTTCCTAGAAAACTGCCATCAATCTTTAGGAGTTTTCRAATCAGTGGGAGTCAGGGTCTGAAGTAACTTGGGTACAAATGAACATCTTACTCCTCCTGACTGAGGTGAAAATAGCTATACATCACTTCTGAAGAACAGGTTTAGGAAATCTCAGCTCAATGCAGCTTTCTTAAACAAGTTTTTCAGGTTACTGCTTTGGAAGGTATGTTCTTTGTGACTGAAGTTTTTGTCATCTTTTACAAGGGAAGCAAGTGGCTTTTTTATAAAAATTAGGTGTTTTTGAGGTATCTCAAACCTCACATGCTTGCTTAACCTGTCAATGACACTGGCATCAGTAGGGATACTCCAAAGAGTAAAGCTTCCCTTTTTTCCCAAGATCAGTATTGCTCTTTCATAGAATCTCAGAAGTGGAAGAGATTTGGACAGGTCATTGAATCCGTTGCTGTAACCCCTGGGCAAGATCGATAAACCTTTGTCATTCCTAATGGATGTTTCTGTAGCCTGTTCTGCAAGGCTTCCTGGTCCCCCCAGGCAGTTGTTGCAGGGCCTCACTCTCTGAAGCAGATTTGGGTTTGGACTAGGCCTGACCTGAAGAGGAGCGGCCTTAGAAAATGCAATAAGCACACTTCACTTGTAGCATGTTGACTTCAGCCCAAGTTTGCAAAAGAGTAATTTTTCAAATAAATTTTACAGTGTTTTGGCCTGATTTAAATAAGCAGGTGGTTTGAAGTGATTGATTGAAATCCTTTTCCTGTAAATGTTTTGCTCCAAAGATTTAGCTTCAAATGTTTTGCTTGCCTTAGCAAGAAGGAATGCAGACTGGCAGTTGTCCCCGGGCGTTGCTCACTGCTACTCTATCACAGCCTGGGGCTCCATGGGTTAGAGATGCTGGAGGTGCATGTGCATGGAGGGCTACTGAGGTTYGTTCAACACATCCAAGGGCTCAGAGGAGAAAGGTCCGATAAGTTATTTTGAGGTGGTTAGTATTTGAGCTGCATGGAATTCAGAGTGGGTTCTTAAGCCTTGGGCAAGAGGGAATGTGGGTGGAGAGCCTGGGCAGCTCTCTTCTTCACCCCTCTGGGATGTGGGAGATTTGAGGAGAGGCTAGTCAGAGAAAGGGATCAAATGTCTTGCAGCAGGAGGGAATGTGTGCTGGGTGCAGGGTGGTGGCTTTAGAGCAGGTGCTTTTTGAGAGTATATAAGTACTTCAGTCACCCTTCACCCTTTTTGAGGGTCTCTCGAAGATCTTCTGCTGACCTTTTCCTTCTCCATCTTCTCCTCCTCTCAGCTCATGCCAGCTTACACCAGATCCAGGAATGTGCTGGCAGAAATGCCTGCATTCCACACAGCTGTGTCTCCTCTTCTTGCCTCAGCAATCAATTCCTGCAGGGACTAGGACGTTTGGTGCCTCGGGCAGGTGCTGTGAAGTGCTGCAGCAATCACGAAGGCCTTTTGTTCCTTGTTTTTCCCCTGCCTAGGGCTCCTGTACAATTGTGCAAGACACATTCAGCATCTGGTCTTAAAGCAGACAGGCCTCCTGTCTGTTTTGATCTTCTATTTTTTCCAGGGTATAGGGTGAGGGCACCTGGGTTTAGATGTGGTAAATGACCATCCTTCTGTGTTCCTTATCACACCTGCCAGAGTGTAATGSATTTATCCTTGTCCCAGTCTGGTGAAACAGGGGGAAGCATTATTCTTGAGTTGCAGAAAGGACAATGRTACAGAAGTTAAATAACTATAAGGCTAGATAACTGACAGAAGCTAGAAGCTGAACACAGGATGTCAAGCACAAGGGCAGTGCATGAGCCTTTAGGTTGTGATTCCTGCTGCCTTGATGAGCAGAAATCCATGTGCAAGGTGTAAATCAGGGCAATATGCTGCTACACATCCTCACCTGTGGTTTCTGGTGCATGAGAAGTCCTTGAAAGGGATAGTTGGGTCACAATGTGCTCTGCAACCCTAGCCAGCAGCAAGAGCTCTCCAGGGTTTGAGGTAAAAGCTACCATTCTCGCACTGCCTGGAGCTGGTAGTCATGGGTGGTGGCAGGCATATGATATGGGAGAATTGGTGTGTTCAGGGGAGCAATATGCTGGAAATGAGGCATTTGCTTATTAAACTCTGAAATGCCAACTTGCTGTTTGCCTGGATTTAGCCAATATATGGTGTTATGAGCATTCAGTATTGGGGTAGCTGTAATGCCACCTMCCCCATGCAGTCATGTTCCACTAGGAAGATGCTTGCTGGTAACTATGGAAAAAAGTGGAAAGCTGAAGCACAAGGCAGGTTCCTGACCTCCTTGTTGTGTTGCTGTTTATCTTGTTGTTTTCATTAGCTTGCAGCTTGCAAACATTATGGAGTTCCTTGACTTACCTAGCATGGCATCTAYCCTCTTTGGCACAAGGGCAGAAAGTGCTCTGTGGCACAGCGCTGGGCTCTATGTACAGAGTATTGACTGAGGCTTCTCTGAGTTTAGTTGCACTGTATGAAGAGTAGCACTGAAATATATGCAGGGAGAAAGGAGGAAAAATGTGCGGGGAAGTTGATTTGGAAGCAAGAAGTCTTGGAAAATGAGCATCAGTTTGGTTTCCCTTACTGCTGGGATGCCCATACTAGTGAGACTCCATGGTGGGCAAGAGATGCTATGGCTTAGGGCTGTGGTGCTTGTTGCAAATGTCCCTTGAGTAGCCTCTGTACTACTGACCCAATAAGCCCTTCCTTGTTGGCTTTGCACACATGCCTCTCCTTTCCTTTTTTTTTTTTTTTTTGAACCTTTTATTTAAAACCCTGTTTGCAAACTGGCCTTGTTTTGTGATGAGCATTTACAGGCCAGACAGGGAAGCAGTCACTGAGTGTGTAATTTTACTCGCTTCATACTATTGGGACAGGCTTTTCCTTTTCTTCTGCTACCTGGGGCTATTACATTAAATTGCCTGCTGCAATTGCTTGGCTGTCTCATAGATTTTTATCTCAAGTGTCCTTTGGAAAGGGAGCCCTAAGGTGATGTAGGGAATGCTAAAACAATACATTTATTTTGCACCTGGCAATAGGAAGAAGCTGGAGGGCTTGTGGCACTGGCCTCATGACCCTCCACAGGAGGGAGGGAGGCTACGGCAGCTCTCTGGGCAGAGGACTGCGGTCACAGAAGGGCTTGCGTAGCCTCTCCTGTCCTCTTTGGCTGTGTACGGTGAGGCTCTGTCCACGCTGTGAAAGGGGTTAGTGGCCCAAAGTGGAGGGGGATCACGGGAGACAGGACAAAGAGCCTGTGGCCTGGAGGGAAGCAGTGGCTCTTGTCTGTTCTGATTAAGGGCAGATTGGTAGAAATTGGAAGGTTAGCAGATCTGCCCTGGCACAACCAGGCCCTGTTGATGTCTGAAGGTGACTGTGGTCCTCGCTAGTGTCCCAGAATGAGCCAAAGTGAAGGAATTTGTAGGTAGAGGGCAGGATGGGTTGCTTCACAACATGGGAGTTGCAGGCCAGGAAGCRGAGCTTGTGTGGACCTTGTTTTCTTCATTAATAGTTTTCTCAGCATGTAGCGTATTGGCCTCATTTGGATTCCTTTGGTACAGTTTGTATACTGGAGTCYGTTCCAGGCTTTAGTTGAGGCTGCCAGGAGAGAAAAGCTTGTTTTGAAAACTACTTGATGGAAAACATTTGTCTGACTTTCGCTGAGAGTCACTAAACATCCCTTTGGCTGTTTAGTGTTCTGTCCCTTCCTTAGCATCTCAAACTATGCGAGAGGGTGCACAGATTGGCACTGCCAAATTACATCTCTGGCAAATCCCTGATGGTGTTTTAAATCTTGATGGGAAGCCTGTGGGCAGGCAGGGTTGAGACTATGCAAGAGGCAAAGGTCAAGGAGGACATGTGTCTTTGGCCCCAAGTGATGCCCTTGGCAGTGGTCCTGGTTGGTTGTCAGATGAGAATGGCATTTGGGCAACATATGCATAGAGCTCCTTCATAGGGCAGGCCTGCTCTCCGCCAAGGGCTGGGGTTAGCAAAGAGCCTAGCAGCCTCCATGTCCTCTCAGGTGCCACCTCTGTGCACAGATCTCTCTTGGTCCAGGATCTTGACCAAAGACCATGTAGGCTTATACCAGGAAGATAGATGAGGTTCCCATTACTTGGCACAAAGTGGGTTGTTATTCTTCTTTTCGTTTTGTCCCATAGAGAACACTTTAATTATAGTAATGATGAGAAAAGATATCAGAACCTGAGGAGATGAACTCGATGCCAAGAGTTCGTGGTGTTCGGAGCAAGAGGGAGGCTAGAAAGACCAAGGAGCCCTGTACAACTATGTTGCCTCTGCAAGTGGTATTTCTCACCATCAGAGCATGTTCTCTCTTCTTTCTCTCTCTCTTCTTTCTCTCTCTCTCTCTCTCTCTCTCTCTCTCTCTCTCTCTGTCTCTCTCTGTCTCTCTCTGTCTCTCTCTGTCTCTCTCTGTCTCTGTCTCTGTCTCTTTTTTTTTCCCCTCGTAGCCTTGTGCCTTTACCTTACCACGCAGGCAAGTTTCTCTGGGAACATATGGCTATATATTCCTCTGCTGTTCTTGCTCTCCCCTCAGGCAAAACTGTTTCTTCAGCAGGAGGCCAGGACTCCCCTGAAGAGAGGAGTGCTGCGCAGACTTGGCTTAATTTCGATGAGACGTATGCTTCTGAATTCAGTCCAGTGCCAGCCTGCATGCGAAGGCCGCCCCCTCCGTCCCTGCACGGGGGGAAATACGTGACTTGTCTGAGCAGGCAAATTGAATTTCCTTCCCCTCCCTCAGTACAATATAAAATTAGAGATTATAGTGGATTTTGTTTGTAGGTTCATCAGAAGGGCTTTGCTGCATAACGGATGCCTAATGCTTTTCCTTCTAAGGTGTTTTTACTGTTTTTCCTCTCCATTTGCCTAGGGGATGGGGGCACCCATTTGTGGGATGTGCCAGCAGCCATAGCCCCTTGCACAGGAGTGTGCTGGGAGAGGAGGTGGTGGGAATGTTACCACAGTGGGGTGGCAGGAGAGGCACGGGGCTGCTAGCATGTGGCAGCATCCCACATATTGCTGAAGCCAGGTGGGAGGATGGTTCTCTTGCCTTAAAACAAGCTTAAAAGAAACTGTTAGGGCATGTTTGTGTCAAGTGGGAACGGTTCAGTGCTTGATACCCACCACCTGCACAAAATCCTACACGGGAGAACTTGGGAGGTGGCACCTCCAGTGAGAGGTGGAGGTAGAAGCCTATTATTAGATCAATAAAAGTATTTCATCTCACTTTCCATTTCACTTAGGGATCTAATTTAAATTTAGCTTTAAATTTAGATCTTTTTTGCTGTTTTCTCAAAACAGGCCTGTCACCTTAGTAAAAGGGAATTTGAATACAAAATGGCACTAGGCTTGAGATCTTTGTTTTGCTCAGTGTGTGTGATTTGGCTCAGAGATTGCTCTAAACCAAAAATACCCAATCGATAAGTGTTTCTAACTAATCAACGCTTTCTGCCTGAAAAAAAGGAAAGCAGAGCCAGAGAAGCGCTGCCAGCTCCAGAGCTCGTGGTGCAGCCTCCCCTACTTCCCTCAGCTGCCCTGTGATGCTGCYGCTGAGGCAGCCAAAGACGGGAGCTGTGATGGACTCCCCTTGCCGAGAGAAGGGAGCAGGGATTGAAGACAGAGGAAAACTACRACTGTGAAACTGGCAGCTGGGGCTRAGGCTGCAGATGGGATGTCCCCAAGCCTCAGGTTTGGAGTTGGGCTCTGGGGTCAGAGCACTGTCTTGTTCCCTTTTCTATTTCTGGAGTTTGGCTATTTCAGCTCACTAAGGACACGAGTGTCCTTGTCGCAGCCTAGGTTAGTAGAGATGATCACAGGTGGTCTGAGGGAATTGCAGAGCTGGGGATCAACAAAGAGGACAAAAAGGGCAGTGGGGACCGTGGTGTGGCTGTGGTGCGGGAGGCCTCTCCCCACAAGGCATCGGCAGAGACAGTGTGTTGTGTGAGGGATCTGCCCTGCTTGGCCGCGTTGTGCTCAGTGTTGGAGCTGCTGCAGGGGCCAGGCAGCACTGACGCCTGTTCTGTTCGCAGTACCGAGAGGCGTGTGGACAGAGACGCTCTGGTGGCTCGAAAGGGGCTTCAGCGGCCCACACTGAAGAGGCTTCGATGTCCGCTACCCTGGGGCCAGTGTCCTGGGGCAGCCTTACCACAGCAGGGTGGCTCCAGGCAGCCCCAACCTGTACTGGGCACGCAGACACGCAGCAGTTGAGGGCGAATGATGGTGGAATTAATTCAATGTCAAAGTTAAACAGCAGCTAATAGCCCCCATGGGAAGCGGCGAGGCGGAGGGGAGGGCGGCCGCGTGKCTGGCAGAGCCGCAGCGCTCGCAGGCTGTGCTCCCTGGAGGGCTGGCCTGGGCTGACTCGTGAGGCCGGGCAAGAGGTGGGAGCCTCCTCGCCCTCCACGTGAGGTAGGAGGAGCCGCAGTGGCARTGGGCACTGACTGCTTGCCTGTGAGCTGGCAGATTATTGCTGCTGCTGCACATGCTCCTCTCCTCCATCAAAGCCTCAACTCCCGCTTGGGGCGGCCCCCCCCAGACAGTCCTTGCGAGAGCTGTGCCCCGTTGGGTCCGTCGTGGCCAGCGAGTTTGTGCAGGGAGCTGGGGGAGGAGCGAGCGGGAGCGGGCGGCCCTCCTTGCCCAGGCGCTCCCTGCTTCCCGGGGCTATTGCAGCCYGCGATCGGCAGCTTAATTCACTCCAAGAAGATTATTCACAGATGCTGCAATTATGCTGGCGACATTGTGTCAAAAAAACGCGCGGTGGCATCGGCGTGTGTGCGCATGGGGATGGGAGGGCGTTATTAGCCTGTTATTATCCATTTATCCAGATATCCTGGCTAATCAGCTTTCAGATGGGGAGAATTAATTGGTTTCGTTTGGTGCACCAGGCACGTGTTTAATTGAAATGAATTCTTTCCCATTTCTGAATAGACAGTTTCTCAGCCTCTGCTAAGCATAGGAGGGGAGGCTTTGATTTGGAGGTTTCCCATCGCAGATTGTCACAGCACAGTGCAGCTGGGCTGCAATGAACCGGCTTTAATAGCAGTGCCCTTGAATTCTCTCTCCATCTGGGAAGGAGTTCTTGTTTCTCCATGCGTGCACGGCGGGCCTGCTCGGATGCCCTCCAAAGCTTCTGCTTACAGCAAGGCTGGAGAACACAAGTCCCAAATTGTTTCAGTCTCTCTGAGCATGTAGTGCAGTGAGTTCTGTAAAGCTTGGCAGGTCTTCTCAACGGCACGTGTGCACAGGCAGTGCTGGTGCTGCTCTTCGCTACTTTTTATGGGTGAAGTGTAGCTGGGACATGTGGAGGGCRAAGATGGGAATGGGGCTGGAAATGGGATTTCAGGTAGCCAGATCTTCTATACTCAAGCTGCTGCTCCTTATCGCTTTCCAAGTCTCACCTAGGTATGCAATAGGTTTGCATGTCAGCATCAGGCAAGCTCCTGCGTTGACTGGGTGACAGCAATTGCAGGAGGGGATGTCCGCACTGGGTGGGCCCAGGTCCAGAGAATCAGCCTGGGATTCCCTGCAGCCTGTTGCAAAGGTGAGTGGAGCTGCAGCAGGGAACCAGATGTGCAGGATCCCTGCCTGGCAGGGAAGGCACTGATCCTGCCTGACAAGGTACAGGGAAGGAGTCTGGTGCCTCTGGCATGTGTGTCTACCTGTTGGATACTTTTGGTCTTCTGGTGGTACCTGGATGCTACAGTGCCTGGTGGTACCAGTGCAGAAGTATGGGATGGAGCATCATGTAGATCTGTATGGTGGTTACAGAGCAAAGGTGGTGATGGGGAGTGACAGTGTTGAACTTTGCAGTGGGCTTTGTATCTTGTGCCGAGGGTTTGTAGCCCTCATGGGAGAGGCTCCCGGAGGTTAGGTGCAAAGCAAAGAGGGGGAGAGGAGCCTTTCTTGCATTTGTGAGCAGGAAAGCAAAGCCTCMTCAGAGGTTCTTTTCACTTTGTGGGAACATGTGTGAAAACTTGAGGCCCTGGCTGTGGGCAGAATCACTTTGGATGGCACTGAACTGATATTGCCCAAATCCTACTGTGTCTGCATGCTGGACATGGACATCAGCTCCCAGCCAGCAGTCCGACAGAGTGGGATGTGCGTAGCTGGCAAGGAGTCCCTTCAGATTCTCCTTTCCAAAGTCCGGCTACAACAAAAGTGAGGATTTGCTTGCTGCTAGGCTTGGAAGTGGCCCCAGGTTTTCAAGCTGTGCTGCTGTAAGGCCAATCCCTGCAAACTACAGGCAGTTGTTAAGGAGGGCTAAAGAAGACCTCACATCAGTGGTTGTTCCTCAAAATGCATAGGTAAACGCCTTTTCTGAAAACTTCGTGGTATTAGGTACCTGCCAAGAGTCTCATCCCTGAAGCATCTTGCATGGGAATGATGTATTGAGGAAGATTGGTTTCTGTCTCTTTKTGGTATTCCCTTTGCTTTGACATCTTGTATCTGTAAAGATAAAAGAGGGACTTGAATTACAGATGACTTGAATTACGAATGCTTTGGGGATAGACGTGGTCTCCTACGGGTGTAGCGAGAGTCCTGCAGAGCTAGAGGGGGTGTCACTGCACCCTCTGGGTGGGGACAGGAGTCCACTGGGAGCTGCCCTTGCGGAACATCRGCTTCTCCCTCCCCGCCGCCCACATGCTGTGCTTTCCCCGCTCTCAGATCTGCCTCCCCTGGCTATAAGATCACTGGCCTAGTCCCCTTCAAAGCACACTTGAAAACAAGCAAGCAAAACAAGGCCGATTCTGTACAGTCCCTTTGTATGCCCAGCTTTCAATCAATACAGTGAGAGGTCTGGGCGAGCATGCACCGTGGTTTGCAGGGAGATGGTTTAGCGTGCAGCGTACAGCGAGCRCGCGGCCTTACATGCCGCAGAACAAAGGGTTCCGTGAGCATGGCAACGTGTAAGCAAAGGGAACCGGAGTTTTACATCAGGAAAACTCCTGTCCATATGGATTTCCTTTTCCTTTGCTGCCCTGAGCCCCAAGGCCATTTAGAGACATTACACCTACTAGCAGATAAAGGGAMCTTGCCCGTCTTGGGGAAGAAAGGCAGGAAGGTCCTGAAATACCTGATTAATCTTATACATGTGCAAAGTGCTGGTAAGGTTAATGGGATTTAAGTGTAGTGCTGAAATGGGCTCTTAATCCACTGGGAACAGAGATGATGTTTTGGGAGAGAAGCACCTTTCTGGACTTGTTTTATTTATTTATTTTAATCTTTTAAGCAAAATGTTGACCTTGCCTGCTCTGTGAGAGATGGGAGTATTTGAAGGTAACCTCTCTGTCCCTGTGGCCAGGAAGACCTGTGGGAGGAGGCCAGGAGGACCTTGACTCTTGTTTAGAGTGTGTTTCTCAGTTTGCATGGGTGCAATTTGCTAACACGCTGTTTTGTGGTGTGCAGCGCTCCAGGTGCCTGCGGGCTGCTCTTCTCCAGGTGAGAGGGGACTCACAGGCCGTAGCCTGCAACTCATTTAGCATGAGTAGCAATGACAGTTGCCAAGTGCTTTCAGATGCCCAGCACTGTGTCCGCGTGTGCATGGAGCTTTTATCTCCATTATTGTGTTTGAATAGCCCCCCTGGAAAGCAACGGCAATATTAAGGGTTGAGCCATGGCTTGTGCTGCTGCTTTTCAGAAGGATGTTCATTATACTGAAATATTTGCTCTTTCAAAAACTGCYTAAATGTATTTACACAATAGACTGGATCATTCCCAAAGCAGCTGCCAGCTATTGGCTCAGTAATAAACCTTAAAAACTCCCCAACAACACCAAAAAGAGCTCTTTCTCTCCCTTCCCTTGTGCACAATAACACCTTCCTGTCAGCTCCTAGCTCCATAAATTGATTTGAAACGTCCATAAATAAACTCTAAAATCTTTTCAAGTCTCTTGCATGTCTTCAAACCATCCTGTGCTTGGGGAGAGCAGCACACTCACCAAAGCAGAGGGGACCTGGCCCATTAGTAAGGCTCAGAGGTGTTAATGTCGTCCAAGAAGACCCTCCTGGGCCACCTAGTGTTRGGACACAACCAACTCGCCCTCCCTCTATGTCCTTGCCTGCTCTCTGCACTCCTTTCCAAAAGTGTCTGAATTTAGTGATGGGTTTCAGGTGGTGCAAATAACACTTGTTTGAGGAAGAGGAAAGCCTCTGCTGTGATGCCCATGCCTTTTTGCTCTGTGCTTTACCACCTTTTCTGGATGACTGTCCGAGGATTGGCAGCCCCAAGAAGCAACCTGATTAATTGAGCAGAAAGGATGTTGTAACATGTCACTCAAGAGCACTTAGAAGCTGGAGGCACAATGTGAATTGTGTTAATGTTCCCTCATCCGGAGATGTGCATCTCTTACTAGATTAATTTTTTAAATATATGCAGAATATACAGTGGGAACAGCATTAATTTGCACTAATGATTTTGAGATCCACTGAGAATTAGCTGTGTTTTTTGTAAATTAGTGAGGAAGTGGATAAACACTATTATTAACAAAACAACAACAAAAAAGAAAGGTACTGCTTGCAACAGTACTGTGTGTTATTTGTTTATCTGACAAGTGTTCTTTACTTTCAATTATATTTTGTAGTTTGCTAGCAAATGCTCTTGTGGCAGGTATTGTAATAATCCTGGTAACTTGAGACCTTGCTTGGTGCATGCTAAACCTTTGTTTGGAACAGGTGAGAATCAGCTGGGTTTTTCCAGCTTTATCCTAGTGTCTGTGGTTTCGGGGGGTCCTCTTGTAATTACCAACCAGAAGTGTGGGTTTCTCTATCTGATGGTAAAKTCAAGATTTGTAAATCTTTTTCTCTAGAAGGTGGCTGCAGCTCAGAAGTTCTGGAGGTGTTAGTGGCCTCCGCCAGGCAGTAACTGAAGCACAAGCAGGATAACGTTGTCTTGCTGGTGGTGCTGAGCTGGGTCCAGAAATGCAGAGAGCAGCAGGCCTTGGCTACCCGTGCCTGGGCTTCCCCAGCATCCTTGTGCTCTGAGCTGGATGCAGTGCCAGGGAAGGCATCGTCTGCACTGGCAGATCTTAGTCAGGAGCTTGGGACACAAAAGGCAGGAAAAAAAAGTAGGTTTTTTTTTTCCCCTTAGCACCACCTGCCTCCAAAAACAGGGTGATGAACTGCAGAGCAAGGAATATTCAGGCTCTTCTGGAAGTGAATGTTGCTGCTGATGGGTGTCTTGGGTGCAAGGTGGAAATCTCTGCTAGGAACTGTAGATGTGACTTTGAGAGCATCTGATGGAGATGCTCTGTTGAGAGAGGATCCTTGCCCAAAAGGACCAAATCTCAGGTGTAAGAGGGCAAGTTCTGCAGGAAAASAGGTGGAATAGAGACTCGTTCCCCTCTGAATGTTCTCAGGAACATTTTGGAAAGGAGGAGATGGCCAGGGCAGAGAGGCCATGTAAGGAATTCCTCCAGGAGATGCTCAGAGCYGCACAGGGATTAGGAAAACAGCAGCCATGCAGCTGTCCGCGTGAGCGATGGGAAACTCCTAATACCACTGCCAGCAATGGAAGGGCTTGTGCCACGCTCTGAGAGCTGTGTGGAGTGACGCTGTGTCAGTGCAGGCTGCATTTGCCTTTTTCAAGGGAGTTATCTTTAGCCTGCGTTTAATTGAAACGTGCATTTTTTGTTGGCAAAGCCCTGGACTCCGGAGGTTGGCTCCTGCAGTGCTAAGTGCTCCATAAGCCTGTAATGAATGACAGTCCTTGCCCTTAAAGCCTCGTGTGCGCTGTAAGGGAGTTGCTCTGGGTGCGATAACCTTTTCTTTTATTTATTTTTTTTAAATTTAAAAGCAAAGTTGTTTTAACTCAAATGAATGGGKTTTTTTTTCCTGCCTTTGGAATATGGTAAAAGGCAGTGCAGTTAATAGATCTAAATGGGCTGAAGGTGACAAATGCAGGTGTGTGGCCCTAGCAGGTCGCCCTCGGAGGCGAACGGCCCTGCGAGGAGGGATGGGAGCTGTAACCGCAGCTCCTTGGAAAAGCTTGTGCTTTGCCTCGGCTTTGCGCTTTGCCAGCCACCCCACATTAGGCAAACATGAGCTCTAACACACCAGACCTAATGCATTTTAAAATCATCCCTCTCTGAGGGCAAACGGCAGGTTAACGGGTCAGCCGATTCAGGTGAACCGTTTAGTGTGCATTAAAATCACAATTTATGCAGTTTACACTCCAGCTTTTGAACGGGCTAGCAATTGAACATTTAGCAAAATCACCTGCAGCTGCCCTCTTCCAGTTCACTGAAAATAAATGCCTTTAGTGCAGTAGGAAAAAAAAGGATCAGAAGTCATTTTGGATCGTTCTGCTGCTAAGATGGGTAGCTTGGGATATGCAGGAGGGCTTGGTGTGATTCAGATTTGTATGTTTTGGTGTTCGCATCCAGATGGTGCCTGGGAGACCATTCAGATAAACATTACTGGAACATCACAGTGTGTGTCTGAACGGTGTGGAACGGCTGATCGGCAGGTTCACTCCCTCTTTTTGTTTCCATTCCTGGATGAAACAGCAAAACAAGATTCAGGGCATCTTAAAATGTGTGTGCGTGTATGTGCGTATGGAAATGTGACTTTTTCTCTGACTTTTTCTAATTCTGAAGAGTCAGAGATTTAAAGTTACAGTTCCCACAGCAACTGTAACTCTCCTCTTGTGCGTATGTTACAGTTTGCAGGACTCTATACGCTATTAAATTTATGCCCGTTGCAGGACTCTGTACGCTATTAAATTTATGCCCGGCGTGTGTACGCTCGGCACAGCGGAGGAGCAGCTGTGTACGGCAGATCTACGCAGGCCTGATGGAGCGCTCCGGCGATAACCCTAAATTTTAAAGCCTGTGGGTCAGATGCTGCGTTTAGTTGTGCTGGTGTAAGTCTGTCTGCATTCATAACCTGTTGGTGAATTTGCCCCCCGCCAACATTGGTCTTGATGTTGCCCGAAGAACACCCTTGGGTGCTCTTATGGTAGGGCAGTTCCTGGCTATCCCTCAGCTCTGAGCAGGGCGAGCTGACCTGGGCATAACAACAACAGCAGAAGACAGTGCCCTGTTGTTGCTGGAGCTGAGCGATGTTATAAAAGCTGTGGAAGGAGGAGAAAAAGACCCAACAYGGTTCTCTTTGGGTCACAGTTCAGCAAGCCATCCCTGCTCAGCAAAGCAGTGCAGCATGGGCTTTAGTCTCATAGCCTGTAATGGGAATTAAACGCTTATTTAAAGTTAAGCATGTGTTTAAGCACCTTGGTGAAGCAGTGCTTGAATGAGGATTTCAGACATACAGAGAAAAAAATGATCTATTTTTTGGTAGATTTGTCTTGTGTCATTGCTGTCTTTTACTGAGAAGCGTGGTTGAATTGCTGGAGCTCTGGACTGGATGCAGATCTGTTCAGAAYTGGTTTTTGGTCTGGGTGTTTAGTCTCTTCCTTGCTGCTCATTATGACGACTTGYTCTCCGTCCTTGGTCCGTGCCGTGCCTCAGTGACCTCCACTGGCTGAGATGCTTGGGTTTTCCTGGCCAAATGCGCTTCTTACTGCTAGATTTCCTCTTGAACGATTCTTGCTCTAATTTCAGGTCCTTGTGCTCTCCAGTGTGGACATAGGGAAAGAATAACCATTTTTCCGTCTTTGCTGGCTACATTTGCTTCCATTTGATGTAAAGAGCTGCTTCCTCTCCCTGGTGGGGGGAAGGTGCGTGGAAGAAAAAGCAGTATCAGGTTTGCCTTTGTCTTCCTGACCAGGCTGAAGCATGGTCTCTATTTTAGCATCATATTATAGTGGTGGGGGAGTATCCGTGCAATGCCTGTGTGCTCCTGCACTCTGCCTTCAAGGTCACCAGTGCTGTGGGTGGATGGAGTGACTCCAGCATCCCAGCCATGAGAGACCCTGTCAGCCTGTGCCGCTCGGCAGCCCGTGGTGATGACGGGATGACGATAGCTRGAGACTGGTGTTATCCCAGCTTGAGGGAAGAGCGCAGGGTAACACGCTGTTTTGTTAAAGCTTGAGGAATCTTGTGGCATATGGGGATATGTCCTAGACCCAGGCAGGTCTAGAAGTGCAGAGGGGGTCATGAAGAATGTCTGTGCGTAGGAAAGGGAAGACTCTGAGAGGTGTCTACTGAGATCAGCCTTATTTTTCATCCTTAATGATCTGAAAGTGCACACAGCACGTTAATTAAGATTTGCAGAAGAAATATTTAAATTGAGAGATGCAGCAAAGAGAAGAAGAGCAATAGCACAGAGGAGTCCTAGGGAGAAGCTTCAGATTTGGTCAGGAAAGGAAAGGAACAGGCACTGTGCAGCTGAATATAATTTCAGCTGATATTTTTCTTCCAAAGTTGTTGCAAGCGSAGCTCCTCCAGGGTGTGAGCACTGGGATAAGAGCACGTGTATTGCCTGTCCCAGTGAAAGCCCTGCTAGTGCTGCTAACAGAGCTGAAAGGGAGGTGGAAGGGACCTGGGTCTTTTGCAGAAATGCCATATTGTGGACCTACAGATTGGCAGATCTCCACTCCTGAGTTTGGCTTCAGCAGAGCATTTGGCCAAATGGATGAATTAGTGGTTAATGAACATGGCTAATACAGGTGCTTCCAACTCTGCTTTGGGTTGCGGTTTGTTGAGGGGCTCAGCCTCGAAGGAGCTGTGCCCAAGACAAGTATCTGTCTGGTAAAATGACATTTACAGGGTCTCTGTGCCACAGTTTGCTCTTCGCTTTTAGTTAAATTCATTAAAAATCTGTTAGTTTGAATTACAGCATGGCTAAAACCTGATACAGATGTTTGTTATACTCCCCTGTTGAGCGCTGGTGAGGATGTTTTCTTACAGCATTTGGCTGAGACAAGTGGGRAAAGGTTTATGCACAGAGGTGCAGAGAGCAGAGGTACAGACCTTGCTGCTGGGACTGTACCCTTGGCTGTGCTTTAATATGGATGGTGCCTTATCTGKCCATTTGTATCCACAGTCCTTGTGGCTCTTTCTGTTTCTGAGCTGACACTGGTAAGGTATAAAATGTTTGAAAGAGAGATAAGGTGCTATAGAGCTGAACGCTGTGACTTGTGAAGAAACATCGTGGATTAGAAGACCAGAAGGTGGCCATCTATTCTGGCCAGCTGTTTGCTACAGGGCATAGGAAAAAAAATGACAGTGATGGATAATCCAGTGCAACTCTTGGTAAATTGTTCTAGTGTTTAATTACCTTCACCGCAACAAATAAAGAAAGGAAAAAGCATAAAATGTGAAGAGCCRTGAGGGGTTTTCTGGAAATCACTTTTACTTCTATTCGATGGTTGTGTTATGGTCTCTCATGTGGGAGACCATTTTTTCATTAGGACAATGTGTTTTATTAGTGTTCAGGGACACAACCAGAGAGGATATTGGGACACGCGGGAAATGAGAGTGATTGGCTGTGGCTATTAAGGGAATGACGTACGAGGTAGGCACCAGGAATTTCCTGTCTGTCTATCTCTARGTCAAAAGATATATTTGTCTGAAGGCTAAGGCCAAGAAGATGCAAATCATCTCAAGACCCCATCTCCAGTAAAAGGCAGGAGGCTGCTGAAATGGCAGAAGGCAGCAGATACAAGCAACTGGCAAGGAGGTGTTCAAAAAATATTGGCAAAGGTTTCCAATCTTCTTGCCCAGGAGAGAGAGGTGTGTAGGTCAAGTGGGGATTACTSAAGGAGAGGATAACACGTAGGTATCATTCACAAGGGAGGACCTTCTTTTGTTGCTTCAACTCATTTGTTGGCAGACAATTATGACTGTGTTTTGCAAAGGCTGAGCCCCATTGCTGTAGTAATGCTGCTAGACTGCAAAGCTTTTGAGCTTGAGAACTCCTGCAAGAAGCTGAGGCAAGCTCATCCCATTAAAAGAGTCTAAAAAAAAGTGAGGGAGACCCAGAGACCAAGCCTGAGATGTGTAGAGTTATGAAGCACCAGAGTCCATTGCAAGAAAGAGTTTAACCAGACTCCAGAGGCACCAGGACTCTATCATGTTCCATGCCCTTTATGGTAAGGCTTGGGTGAGAGTAGGTAGATTTTTCCATGTTCTTGTCCTTGCTTTAAAATAAAACAAGTATATTCTGAAGATTTGATTACCTGATAAAATCTAGACCTCAATACCTTTCAGAAAACTTCAAAGGTAATTCCTTCGATACAAGTATCGAACAAATGCTTTCCTTCCTATCTTCCGTCTTTCCTCCCCCTCTTCTTCCCAGTCTTGTATGAATGGTGTCTCTGTTGATTATCAGCGTTTTCTGATGGCTCTTCTAGACAGAGCATGATATAGCAAAGGTTGTTGGTTTTGGATTTGCTTTGCATGCAAATTCAGAAACTGTTAGGCATCTTGGACAGACACTGCTAACTCTGCAGATCGATAGTTTTGCAACCCACAGCATTGATACAAGCACCCAACTCTGATGGAGTTTGGCAGTGACTTCTTCCAGCAGATTTTATTTATTTATTTTTTAAACAAATCTCACCCTTGTGGCTTTCTGGCTTCAGCYGAAGCTCATTCCCGTGCCATGCCTGAGCCTCAAAGTTCTGCAGTTTCTGCACGTGGCAAATATTATGCTCTTCAGCCCTATTCCCCCTTATGCCATGACTTATGCCCATCCGTGTTTCACTCCTATGGGTCTTAGGAACTCTCCACATTACATGGAGGAACGTGTAGCCAGCCCTTAATAGGCACCAGATGGACCATCTTACAGTCTTATTACATCCAAACGCTATTTTATAGCGCAGACAGTTTTACCTACTAAGTTTTATTTCAGMCCCTTCTGTCACACCTTGGCTTCCCCTGGCCTTGGTTCACACCAGGATTATCGCTACCTCTGAAGCAGGACGGAGACCATTCAGCTGCTTTCCTGGCGCACGGGGAGCCGTGCTGCAAGAACCAGGTGCCTTGAAGGCACGGGCTCAGAGCAGAAGCCCTGGCCTGAGCATCAGGAGGAGCATCAGGAGGAGGCTGCGATGGTGGATGCCACTGCTGTGAGTGTCCCAGGCTGGTCGAGCTCGTGGCCCGCAGGCTCCTGCTAAGCTGGCTTGGGACACGGAGGAGTGCAGGGGGAAGGACATTACGCAGGAGAATATGCATGTTCACAGCTCAGAGGATTAAAGACCCGTGTTCTTATCACTGCAGAACAGAGTATTATAAATCCAGCCTTAGAATACCAAATCCCCTCGCGGCATGGCCATTGTTTGGGAATATTAAAAAGCTCTGAGACAGAAATAATCAGTTTCCGAATGACACACTGTCAAATAAAACATTTCTCATATTATCCCTTCCTTCCCCTTTCTCTCTCCAGCTCCCTCAGTTGGATAATTTAACATGAAAAATAGATTAAAATGAGGCTGGCTTGAATGCTTCCGAAGTTTGACTCTCTTTCTCCCCAGGAAGCTCTCCCTCCGTGTGTGTCACGTTTAAATAAGCGGCTGCGGGCACCAGGTTGGGGCCGAAAGGATCACATTGAAACTGAGCCAGCCTTGAAAAAATGATGACTGCTGCCCTAAGGAACGGGCAGAGGAGCTGGAGTGGCAGCCGCAAGGTGTCCGCACCGCTCTCTGGCTAGACCTCGGGGACTGGGGTAATCCYAGCTCGCCGGGAGGACTGTGGAACGGAGTCCCAAGCGGGGAGCAAGGGCTGTTGTAGCGGTGCCTGGTAGTGAAGGCTGTGCCGGTTCGGGGGTGTTTGTGTGGGATTTGCCTCCTCTRCGCTTGCCTTTTTTTCCATGAAATGCCACAGGACCAAGACCTCCCACTGGTTGTCCTCATGTCCCCTGTGGCCAGCAAGAGCTGCCTTTGGGGGTTTGTAGTGAGTAGCAGCTTGGATGGGAACTTTGGTTTACTTGAAATGACCCTATTGTCCAGGGACTTGTGAGGACTATAGACTGGAGAAGGATCAGCAGGCTAAGAGCATCGGTGGCTTTGGACCTTTGTGTAATTTCTCATTAGAGCTCCATCCAAGAGGCTGGTGGTTTTACCTGCAGTTCTTTTCTGCTCACAACTTTGTGGTTGAGGAGAGCATCCAGGAACAAGTCCGGCCAAGAGGCTCTGTGTCACGGCTTTGCCAGTAGTCGTGTCAGTGAGTTCTGTTGTTGCTCTGGAGCACTGCTGCAATATCAGAGCCCTAATTCAGTTATAAACGCACTGGCACAGAAGATGGACCAAATTTTGCAGTGTGGCATATCTTGTTGATGTTCGTGACCCTGCTGTGCTGCGTGTCACTGGATCTCCCTTTGAGAGGTGTGCTGTGCAGCTCTTTCTCTCAGGCAAGTCAGACTTCCAAGGAAATAACCTCATTGGTGCCACACGGGCAGCAGGAACATCCTGGCCTGAGCCTCCAGCGGTGTTTTATTCTGGCTTTTCCAGGCAGTGCTGTAGGGTCCAGGTGGTTCCTTCTCTTGGACTGAAGGCTGCAGAAGGGCTGCGTGTGATGCCCTGATGAACACAGATCCCAGGATTGTGCATGACCTGCATGGTGGAACCCTCTGTTGATGTGTGCTCATCCAACGAGCTGTTGGGGGAAGAGAATGGGATTGGAGTGGGAGCGGGGCAAAGCAAGTCTGATTTCTACCCAGATCGATGGTATTTGTGTCCCTTAAGTTATCTTCACTGCATCGTGGCCCATGGTGGGGCAGTGTTGGGCTTGGGAACACCCTCTGCATCTCTTCCTAACCCTTCCCAGTGGATGCAAGTGTGGAAAATGTAATCKTGTGCTTCCTGCTCTGGACCTGTTCTACCTACCCTGAGCTGGACCCATGCAGGAGGGAAGCCCACTGCCAGCAAACCGTGTAGTGCGTGTTGGAGGGAGGCCGGGTCTCTGCAGCCAGGCCTCACCGCTGAGCGACTGGGAGATGTGTCCCGGGCATGGCCTGGGTTCTCCTTGCATCAGCACTGCTCAGACCCAAGGAAGTGCATTTCTTTTTGATGAGCTTGAGATATCCTTGCTGTATCTGGCTTCCAAGCACAGGTAGGATCCTTTTCAAAGCCAGGTAGGATCCTGTAGCATCGCCTGTCCCTTGGGCTGTGTCTGTTCCCTCCCATGGGAGCCTGCAGCTGCTGTGGATGCTGGAGCTTCTGGGCTGCCCTGCCAGCCTTGCTACAGCAAGGAGGTGGCCATGTTTCACTCAAACCTGCTCAGAGCACCGTCGAGCATCAGCCCAGGCAAAAGCAGCGAAGGCAACTGCAAATCCATCCAGTTGTGGCTGTTTGAGGGCCCCTCAGCCAGCTCGCTCCGAGAACGGCAGTTTTCCATGCCGGCTCTTTATAGATGGTCCTGTTTATGAGTCTGAGCTGTGCTCTGGGTATGGCGCGGTGTTTGGAACTGAATGCAGATGAAATATTTACACGTCTTCCCTTTGCTTTTGCACATTCTGTAAAGTTCCCGAATATGGCATTCTTTGTGCTAAATAAATGCCTGCCTTAACCTGGCAGTTACGTGTCGTTCTGTAAAGCCCCARTTGCTCATGCTGCTCCTGATTTACATGCCCTGCTTTGCTGGTCTGCCACAGGATAAAATTGCCTAGGCTCTGCGGGGAGATCGAGTGGCTTGAAGCTTGCACCCACCTCTCCTGCTCGTGTAGGGGATGAGAAAGATTGTGTCTGTATTAGCTTTGAGAACAGTGAGAGGCAGAGCTGGTGTCCTTCAGCGCTACCCAGCCCGAGAAGAGACTGCCCTATGGAGCCCTAGGTATTGGGGGAGGATTTCTCCCCTTCTTCCCCAATGTTAATGCAGTTGTGGGCTGCATCTAATTAAATGTAGGGGAAGAGGGGTTTTGCAGAGAAGGTCTCCGACTGGAATATGTCTTGTGTGGGCCATGTYCCCAAGTCTGCCACTAACATCTCATGTAACCTTAGGCAAGTCKCTTGATTGTTTGCAAAGCAAGAAATAGCACTTTGGTGGCTCACTTGGAGACTTTGGAGGATGTATCTAGTGATGCTTCAAGGTATTCAGCATGCTGGTGGTGTGAGCAGCAGGAAAGACTCCTTCTCTGGAGAGCAGAAGCTCTACATGCAGGATGCATATAGGAGCTGCACAGTGGTGAGCAGACCAGCAGCTGCAGCATCAGACTTGCACTCAAGAGCTCTTTCCTACCTATGCTCTGGGCAAGCGTGACCTTAACGCAATATGTGGCCACATCTRCACATCTGTTCTTGGCTGTAGGGCTGGAGAGCACTGTCCTTATCATTATCACCATTTCCAAGGAAGGGGGACAGCTGTCACAACCCAAAATGAAATTTAAGGGGCAGCCATACCCAGGGGAGCATCACCTGTGTTGTGGCTCGTTACCTGGTCTTYTACGTGCATCTCTGCTGAGACTTTGGTGTTGGTTATTTGCTTGTTTTCATAAGGTTTCCACTCTTAAATATGGGAGAGCGCTACCTTCTTCCCCACCTTCTCTCACAGGGATGGAGGGACTGGAGCCAGCATCACCGTGGCCTGTGTGTGGCAAGCCAGGTGGGCTGGTAGAACTGAAGGTGAATTATTGAAAACCAATTCCCTGGAAGAGTGGGCAAAATAACTTGGGGCAGAGCCGTACACCTCCTCAGCCTCCCCTACCCTGTACGGATCAGGTCTTTCTGGCTCTCCTGATGTTTTGTCTTTCCCGTCTCCCACAGGGTGGCCTAATTGCTCTGCTCCTGCTCCTGTTGGTCTTCACAGTGGCTCTGTATGCTCAGCGGCGCTGGCACAAACGCCGCCGGATCCCGCAGAAGAGTGCCAGCACGGAGGCCACGCACGAGATCCACTACATCCCTTCGGTGCTGCTGGGTCCGCAGGCCCGCGAGAGCTTCCGCAACTCGCGCCTCCAGGCCCACAACTCGGTCATTGGGGTGCCTATCCGCGAGACCCCCATCCTGGATGACTATGAGGATGAGGAAGAGGAAGAGACCCCACGACGGGCAGAGCCCAGCACCAGGGAGGATGAGTTTGGCAGCCAAGTGACACGGACACTGGAGAGTCTGGGCCAGGGTGGGGAGGAGAAACCTGACTACGAGAAGAAAGGTTGGTGGCTTTCTGTTCTTTCCCACTTTCCATCCCCTGCTAGTCTGGCTGTCCTCTGCGGTGCCATTGGAGTGCTTAGCTGAGCCTGGCTGYAGCTGGTACCTGCAAAGTCCTGGAGGGACTCACAGCCTCTGCCATACCTGTATAGCTGCTGTGGGACATTCATGGCTGTCCAAAGTGGCAACCACTGTGTGTAAAATTTGATTGCTTGCTCTTACTCTGTGAGTTCTTCAGAGGGAAGGATCCCGTCAGAGCTTCTTAACTTCCATTAGTAGCTTGGTTGATATCTCTGTGTGCAAGATAGCAGTGTTATCCCCATCCTTAGTGGTGACTTCAGCGTCTGGTATGCTCCTGTTTGATTTGAGCTCTGCTGGGGACGCTGTGACTGTTTGAGGTGGCTGGTGGCAGTGCAGAGGGAGGAGGTGGTTGTGCAGAAGTGCGTGCTTTGCCTTTTGTCCTAATCTTTCATCCTCAAGCAGGTTTAGAGATGTTGTCCTGGAGCTCCTCTCCCAGCAAGGGGAATTACCTCTTGATGGTGTTGGGGAAACTGAGGYACAATTAGCCATGAGCCCTTAGCTCTTACTGCCAGATGCCAAACCACCAGTCCTCTAGACTCACAATACAACCTCGCTGTGCTTTTCTGGTGGGTCAATTGCTCCTAAACAAGATGGGCTCACCAGGAGCTCTAATAATGTTTTTGCCTGGTGTGGGTGTTAATCAGTCTGGTCTTTACTCTTTAGGTGGCAGAAATGTTCATTGCTCCGCTGTAGAGCAACACATTAGTTTTAGCAAGCAAATGTGTTGGTACAATGGGAGCTCAGTGAGCCAGCTGAGCCTTGATGGTCCTTGGAGAGTTGCTCCATAAAGCTGTATTTTCCACTGGTGGCAAAACATTCCCTTCTTTTATCCTCTGAGCAATCAAATAAATGATCCTGTAGTCAACCCCAAACAGAGTCATCAGGGCTGCAGATTTAAGGTGCACACACAGAAGCCCTGTAAGGAGATGACAAATGAGAGCATCTCATGGTAGGGGGAGAACTGCAGAACTGAATCCATATGGATCTGATAGAAATAGATCTTAACTGTGTTCTGTTTCCAACTGATGGTGTGTGGTATTTAGCCCCGCTGTGGAAGAAGGCAGGTACAGCATTATGTAACGTCTATAGGTTAGAATAGAAAGACGCCTRTAAAATACTGCATCAGTTCTTGCTGCTGATCGCTGTAGTATCTGCCAATCCCTCTGCTGCTGACTGTGCTTGTATGGTCTAATATTGGATAATGCCACTGTTGTGAAAGGTGTTAATCCTCTGACAGACATGGAGAGTTGGGCAGCGAGGGCCTGGGCTTGCGTGTCTGCTCCTGAGCCYTCTTCTGTGCAGGTGAGACCACTGGGGGACACTCCGTGCCTTCCCAGAGGTACTGGGGTGGCACTTGGAGGTGCAGTGGGCTCTTGGGGTTTCCCTTTCGTCTGTCAAGAGCCCAAGTGCCAAGGAAGTTGTATCTAGACCAGAAAGAAAGCAGCAGTGGTGGGGAGCCAGGTTGCTCTGGGTCACCCAGCGCGGGGGACACGGTGTCAACCTGGTGTTGACACAGCTGCAGGTTGCCTGCAGTAGAACAGGCTGCGTTCCTCCTTCCTGACTGGCTGCATAGGATATCCAGGAGCAGAGGAGAGCCAGCCCCTGAGGCCAGGACCAACAAGGGAGAGGAGAGACAGCAGCTGATGAGTTGCACGGTCACTCCTGGGAGAGGCGGAGTGGGAGCAAAGCACGAGCAATAGATGTTGGCCATGTCTCTCAAAGTGCTCCTGGAAGGTGCTCAGATGCTCTAGGAGAAGGCTGGTGCCAGAGCCTATACACGGCATGCGAGACTGACTTCTCTTCAGTTAACTGTTCTGTTAACTRCAAATAAAACGCACTCAGCCAGACCATATGGCCCTGCTCCTTGTGCTTGGAGCATCGCAGTGTGGAGGGCCAGGCTCACTCTGGGTTGCTCTGGCCTGCCTGTGTGCGGAATGGGGAAGGAGGCCACTCTGTGGGCACAGCCAGTGGGCTTCACGTCTCCTGCGTGCAGAGGAAAGGCGCCTTCCCCAGAGCTTTTAACCTAATGCATGTTTGATTACCTGCATTTTTTTTAAATACCATCTTGCTGAAGCTCTAACACCCACCTCTGCTTATGGAAATGTCATTAGGAATTGTTTAACATTGTTAGCCTGCAAAGTACAGTAAAACGCTTGCAAATAAACAAAAGTAAAGTACATTAGTCCTAATTGCTGTGCCACTGCAGCTGGCAGGAGGATGGGAGGCACCGATTCCTTGCAGGGATGGGGCTCATGGAGAGATGCTGGATGGAGCCAGCAAGAGCCAGAGGGTGCACCACATGTGCAGAGCAGGTACCTGCACCTGCAACAGTCACCAAATGGTGTCTGACACTGAGATCTTTCCAATGCATGAAGTGCATCTTATTCTTTCATCTTCTAAGCCAGGTTGTCACGATGGTGGCGGTTCTCATTGCTTGGAGAAGCACAGAGGTGCCCCAGGGTCTCCTGACCACCCTGAGCACTGATCTGAGCAGCTGCGTTGGCTTCTGCTGGTGTTAAGTGATGTTTTCCCCACCCTGTGCTCGGTGAGAGCGAACAAATGAAAGCCTTCATATAATGTAACTGAACTGCCTTTTTTTATTCTTTCATATTCTCTTTTTTGTTTTGCTTTTCTATAAATTATTTAGTCGTGTGAGTGGAGAAGACAGCAGTAACTGCATTTCAGTGCTCTTCAAAACGTAATAGTAAACAAGATCTAGGGCAGAATATTAAACTCTCTAAGGACTTCAAGAATTGGTGATAAAGTACCTTTTGTGCTGACTGAAAAATCCCTCCAACCTGGGGCTGCGACAGTTTCCAGAGCCAGGATTGGCCACAGGCTGCTGGTAGCTCTGAGTTACATTCACTAATTGTCCTGCCAGTTCTCCTAAACACTGTGTTGTGATTTGCACCTTGAGCTGAGACAGAGGAGAGAAGACAAAACCTTAATGAAACCAGTAGAATAACTCAGAAATTATGGGGCTACTCAAATCTTTCTTTGAATATTGGATGCTCCTGCAATTTAGGAACCGTGACCATAACCCTGTCTCAGAGAAAGCAGAAGGGGAGCACTGGGACGGATGTGCAAAGCCATGTAGGACTATGCGGTTGTCTTTGGCTTCTGGGCACATGAAATACTGTACTTGAGTGCTTTTCTGTTGCTTGGAAATTTGATGTCTCAGAGGTCTTCCTTCTGAACACATGTGGCRCAACCCAGTCCTGAGCTCTGGCTCTGGTGTAACCACGCCAGCAGAGGTGCTGGTGGTGCCAGCCTGATCACAGAGCACTCTAGGGCACCTCCATTCCTTTCCTTGGGTAGTGACATGTTCCTGTGCTGCTTAAGAGCAACTTTGTGCATGTGTGTGTCCTTAGCAAGGTAGGTTCATCATATGTGTATGTGCCTTTCCAGGTCTGGTTCCTCTGGAGCCTGCTGACTTCTTCCCATGGGGTCACCTTCCCTCTCCATAAGGAGGATCTTCTCAAGCAGTGAAGCTGTGGCATCCCTGAGTTACTTCTCTGTGCTGAAGGTGGCCAGAGCCTTAGTAACCATAGTTCTGATTAGGATTTCAGGCCGAAATATTAAATGCAYGTGTTGGAAGCCATGCACTCGCACCTCACAGCTGTTTTGCCCATGCATGGGCAATTCTGTGCTTTGGGAGTCACTGGATGTAGCTGCGTATTTTCTCTTGTCTTGAATCTGCCTGCCTGCTTTACCCACCCACTCAATTGGGAGCTACAAGGTTTTGGTGCGAGCCCCTAGAACCAGGTGGGAAATTGTGTCAACTTCCCATGGGTCGCCTGGCACCTGGGGAAAATGTTCCCCTTGCTGATCCTGCAGTGCAGCTTTGTGAGAAGACATCGGGGGCCTTGTCAGCAGGCTCCAAGTGGTGTCACCTTGTGGGCTGTCACAGAAAGCTCTTTCAAGTGTCAGTCCTCAGCATTAATTACCAGGGATGGCAAAGCTGATGAAGAGCGAGCGTTGCCTCCACCTTTGCATGCTTATGGCATTCTCCTGTGTGGAGGGGCTCTCAAGCACAGCATGAGCCCTGGGAGCTCTGCTGGACCTGGGTGCTGCCTCCCTTCCACCGTGCTGCACGGCAGCATGTGCTTCCCATCATCGCGAGTTTGTGCATGGACTCGATTGCACTTTCCATGGATGAGGCTTTTTTTTTTTTTTTTTTTTTTCTGGAGCTCTTGCACCGAGAAGGTCTCTTGCAAATTGTGGGCAAGCTGAGCACGAATGCGTTGAGCCAAACTTTCCTCGGGAGTCTCGGACGCGGCTCTGCAGCGCGACATGCAGAAAGGCAGCTCCCTCACACCACCACGGCTTCAGAAGCGGAGCTTGGTGCAAACAAACAGGAGCAATGCGCTGAATAATGACATCTAGCAACAAGCGCGTCTCGGTGATAAAGTTAATGAAATTACAGGTTCTGACCTGATACCAGGCTCTGCTGTGGGTAGATAAACAGCAGGGCAAAGATGAGATGTTTATTTCTCCCCAGCTGCAGCCTGTAATCTGGACGCACCGTGCAGGGCCATTAACGTTATTACTGTTATGCAAAATCATTTTTGATTTGGGAAGGAAAAAAAAGAAGGCCCCAACTCCCTAGAAAATGGAAAGCTGACAAAATTAGAATTGCAGCAGGAGCACAAGCTGACCTGGTGACATTGCACAGAGCCCAGATGAGTTTAGACAGAATAAAAATCCAAGGCAGTTTATGAAGAAGAAAAGTAGTCTGTCTTGTTAATAAGATAAAATAGAGCACAGGTAGAGGCAAGAGACAGCAAGTTCTCATTAGTCAAAAGGGTCCCTTGGTGCTGCTGGGGAAAGGGGGTTGTGCAGCCTTCTCATGGTTTTGGGATTGCCTCAGGCAACTGAGAAATCTCCAAGAATTTCTTGCTTTGTGGGTCCAAGAGGCTCAATGTGAAATGTGCTGTTGTGAGATGTGATTCCTCGGGTCTTGGCTTCTGTTAGTCCTGTGTGTTTGAAGTCTTCTGTAATTACCAGGTTTTGGTGAAGACCTGTGGGTGCCGTCACCTTCCTTCCTGTATCCCTGTCCTCCATTGTCTCTCTGAACCATACCTCATTCCTTCAGAAAGTTGATGGTGGATGTTCCTGACAGCTTCTGTCCTCCCTTGCCTTTCCTGAGCAGATGGCCTCAAGCTTCAGCCCTTTGGGAATTCCTAACTTGTTTTTCTCTTGTTATGTCTTTGGCTCTCATCTATCATCATATCACTTTGTCGTCTAGCAGCAGGAATGCTTCTGTTCATCCAGAAGTATTTCCAAAGGTTTGGCCCCAAGTCCATCGCAGGCAGTACCATTAGATCCAACAGTATTACCCGCGGGACTCGTTGATTGCATGGCGATGGAGCTAAGCAGTCAAAGTAAAGGAAAGCAGAGGAAACTTGAGTGCAATTTTACCAACAAGTTTCCCAGGTCCCTYGAGAAGAGAGGAGGATCATTGTCTGTCCAAATAGGTTTTAATGTATTTGGAAAACAGAACAAACAACTCTTTGCTAGTGAAATCCTCTTGGCATTTTTCTCACTTTGTGAAGCCAATTGTAGGGCAAGAAGAAGAGAAGATTTTGCCTAGGCATATTCTGCTAAGGATCAATGGGAACCAGAACCTTTTGTGTGGTGACAACAGAGCAGAAAACAGTGGACTGTGAAATCAGACTTGCAAATTTATGTATCTGGCATACCAGTCCTGTAA
>NW_020455865.1:6900896-6972499 GCF_003342845.1 Nothoprocta perdicaria
TTCTTTCTTTCTTTCTTTCTTTCTTTCTTTCTTTCTTTCTTTCTTTCTTTCTTTCTTTCTTTCTTTCTTTCTTTCTTTCTTTCTTTCTTTCTTTCATTTTCAGGGAAAGAAATAATTATTCAAGCAGACCTTCCTGCTCTCATCACAGACACTGCAGTCTGGATATGGCCTCCAAGTCTAGACAGGAGCCATAACTTATTGCCAACGGTTCAGATGATGCATACAGAGGGAGTTGTCCGAGGACAGTTGTGCTTCTTGCAGCTATCTTGGATTCATAACTCCTCAGCTTCTTTTTTTCTAATCTGCTATGTTGACTTGGGTAAATCTCTTCATTTTCTCTTCCTTAATCCAGGGAWGCCTTTTCCCAGCAGTGATACTGGATGGCTTTAAATCCTGGCTGCATCCAGAGTGAAAGCAAGCTCTATTATTCATTATTATCTTTCGGTGCAGCACCTGTGAGCTTTCCATGGGGCCATGACCTCTGTGTGCCAGGAGCTGTATGGAGCCGGGAGGAGAGGGCCTGTCTCTCCTCAGAGAGCTCCTGCTCTGCGTTGTGTGAAGCAAAAAGCAGCAGATGGGGAAGCCCAAGGAAAGGTGAGGTCATGGGAATGCAAGAGCTGTGGTCCCTGGCAGCCAAACTGCTCTTCCATTTCTCTGGCTAGTGTAATGAAAGCCCCTCTCTGGCTAGTGTAGTGAAAGAGAATTTGAAGGAGGAATATTTTTGACAGTTTTATGGGGAGATGAATAGCTTACGTTTGAAATAAGAGAAAAAGGGCAGATAGAGGAAGGGTCGAATTAGTTGGCCAGGAAAGTTATCTCTAGAACAGCATTTGTCAAGGCTGGAGAAAAGGTGTTTCAGGGACAGAGATGCGAAGCAGTAAGACAGACAGTTAAGCTGTGTCCTGGAGCTGTTACTCATAACAAATGTATGAGCTCTTGGATGCAAGAGCTAATGAGAAGATCTGCGTCAAAGGTGATGTCCCAGGAACAGCCTAAGTGACAGGCAGGCCGAGGCCACAGTGTCTTCTTAGTGGTGGGAGAGGACATCTTGGGGAGAACCTGATGGAGAAAAGTAGCCCAATTTTGCTGAGCTCCAGCTGACAGGCATCCCTGAGAAGTGAAGGGCTCATAGGATGGCAGTTGGGACACGAAGAGTGATGCGCTGCGGTGCCARCTTTGCTGTTGGTGCGTCCTCGTGATGAGGCTGGGAGCTGGCCCACTCTTGGTGGCACATCTCCAGCTGCCCCATGCTCCTGCAAGCTGATGCGGTGCGCCTGTGAATCACAGCATTAACCAGAGGCTTCCTGAGCCTTTACTAAATAAAACAATGGCTTAGCRTTTGCTAGGGCTGGAAGCTAAAATGGGACAGTGCATCAGGTTGGTATCTAATGTGTCTCGAGGCTCTATCTTCTTTTCCRTGACCTAATGGGATCATGGCCCTCTTTGTTTTTGATCAGCTTTTTCCAAGATCTAATCCCTACCAACTTTTTGCATAATTCCACAAGACCTTTTAAAATGTACATTTGTGCAGCTCATGTGACTGCAGTGAAAAGTGCTCAGTGCAGCCTGCTGATTCCTGCCTGACAAAAATCCCGCTGCAAATTTCAGCTTAGAAGAAATCAAAATAAATTAGACCCTCCTGGACAAGAAGCAGGTCCCAAATCAATAAAGTGTTTAAACACATGCTTATCTAGTGTCTCTAGTTAGCAGAGCAGTTAAGCATAACTTTAAGTCAAATGTGCTCAAGTCCAAGTGATTTGAGTGCATAGCTGAAGAAAAATAGAGAATAAGGAACCCTGTTGCAGAGATTATAATGGATATGCTATTTTATAGTGATGCCAGCTGTGACTTAATGTTGATTTGAAAATGTATGTATGTGCCAGGGAAAAACTTTAATTTTCTGAGACATAAACTTGGTCATAGTTAATGTATGATTTGCCTTTCCAGCTCTGAATGGAGAACTCCAAGCRGAGTTTTAGGTTTATTTTGATTGCTCTGTCACACAAAACCAATTGCATCAGGTCCCAGTCTGGGTTGTCATGGGGACAACCCTGTGGATGCCTTGGTGCCGGTTTTATTCCTTGGGGAGGTCCTAGTTCATGCAGYGAAGTGTGGAGTTGGGAGAGGGGAGCACATTGCAGACCTGTTTTCTCTAATGGACAGAGCAAGGAGAGTTCTCGAGATATGCATGAGCTGAGGRGGTTGCATTGGAGGTCCTGCTTGGACAGCACTAGGATTGCAGGCAAGGGGCAGAAGCTGCTTGGGAAGTAGCAGAGCATGAAATTGCACCTTCCTAGCTGGTTCCAACCTCATTTCACAGCTGGATGAGAGGTGCTTGAGGCCTTTCCTTTGCAGAGAAGAGGCAATGATGGTCATCTGGGCTAGTGCTCTGCGGGGCTCCCCTGTGCACCACCCCAGAGCTTCTCCATCCCATTGCCTGCTCCAATCCTGCACAACAGCTCTCTGTAAAAGCAAACCTKCAAGGGCTCCCAGTCCAAGAAACCATCAGAGAAGCTGGTGTCTCCCTCTGAGCTTGTGTCCTCCCTGAGCAAGAGCTGYTTTGGGCTTCTGGCAAGTGCCAGTGTGCCTGTGGAGCACAGTGTATCATGCTCCATGCTTAGCAACTAGCTGAGGCTTAAACATCTCCAGGTAGGACTTTCTGTGGTCCGCTACAACGGCTGCCATTGAGAAAATGCTSTTAGGTTGGGATTTGCCCAATGTGAGGATTTTGTTGTTTTTCCTACCCTTCCTTTGTTTTTGCTGTATCCTGCTTGGTAATTTTATGAGACAGAGAAGGGAAGAAGCAGTTGGCAAAGTAGCTTCTGATGGTGCTATGGGGAATTGAAGAGAAAAGGGATGTTTTAATATACTAGCATTTCACTGAGCATCTCAAAGGGACAACAGCTTTGTCAAGTCCCACTAGTTTATCACTGATTTGCAAGATGTGGGTTGGTCTCACCCTGATGCTATGTGKCATCCCAAGCCTGGAATAGCCAAGTAGCTTGAACCCAAAGAGGAAGGTTCTTTGTAGTCTCTTATTCCAGCCAAAGCTGCGTGACTTGTAGCCCATCAAGTCAGCAGCTCTTTTAACGTGAGGTTTGTTGGGTTTTATGGGGCTGCCTCGAGCCCTTTCGAGTTGTCACRGCAGCTCTTTGTGCAATAGCCCCAGATTCCCCAGGCGTCCAAAGTGCTTTTCATCCAGGCGAAATCACAAGCTCACAGAAGATAAGCTGTGAAGTTCTGGCTGTCCAAAGAAAACAAGCCATCAGGAACTATATTTTTATAGATGCCAGGCTCGCATTGTTCGTCACTCTGTGCATAACTATGAATGTTTGATAAAGCACTACATTATTAAAGACAGAGCTGGACTGTAGACCGGTTGGTGACCAGGACTGCCTTTGAGATGTTTTTTTCTGCCTGATTTAAAATATAAAAAATAATATGGTAACCTTTTAACTTTTTATTTGCCTTGGGTGACCCTGAGGGATTTCAAGTGTCCTCCCCAGGTTTCCCTGCTGTGTATGCTCCCCAGTGCATTGCATCAGACAGCCTCTTTTTGYGCAATGCAGACGAATTGGGATCTCTTCAACTCCACCAGGCGCTGTTTCGTCAGCAAAACGGATCTCGCTTGGAGCAGAAACTTGATTTTGGTTCCTGAAATCACCCTGAAGAGGTGGCGGTTGTAAGTGAAGGAGAAAAACTCTGCATTTTTTCAGTGTCTGCTGGAAGGATATAGGTACCRATCATCTGTTAGGCAAGATATAGGTACCGATCATCTGTTAGGCAGCCCCTGAGAGGTATCACTTGGAGCTGAGGCCATTACTGTGCTGAKGTATATGGGGACGCAGGATGATGGTCCTGTTTTGTCAGCCCTGACTTGCTGGCTAAGTGTCGCATGTCCCTTTCTTGGCTTTTTGTGGACATCATGGTTAATCCAGACAGCGTGTGAGGAGAAGCTGAAGCGAGGGGTCCATCCYCAGCTCTCCTCAGTGCCGTGGAGCGGCTGTGACCTGCATGAGATCTGCCCGTTGCTGGAGACCACCTCTCTGCCAAGCCTTCGTGGGCTTGCAGATAGAGAACAAGGAGGCCAGCCCCATGACAGCTGCTTTGCTCTGTTTGTGTGTCCTCCTCCTATCAGTCATATTTGAGCTGGCTATGGCTCTGAGACTGTTAGTTTTGTCAGCTAGCTCCTCAGGAAGACAGATCGAGGCCAGGCACTTGTATGGGCACCTTCCAGCCCCATTTATCATAACGCAGCAACCTACCTGAAGGACCCAGCGGGAGAGGAAGCTTATTAACAAGGTGCTTCAAATCAGTCCTGTGTGAAGGCCTCGCTGAGTTACAGGATTTGCAGTGACTCACCTGCCCTGCGGCYCCTCCTCGGAGGGCCCTGCGGGGCTCCAGCTGCCGCCCGTCTCGCTCTGCGCGTGGCTGAGATGCGCGTGGGAGGCCGAGCCTCGGGGCTCTCRTGGTGCTCAGCTTTGCTCCCTTGTGCTTGTGCTTCGGAAGTGCTTTGCTTTCAATAACCTGGCTTCCCCAGGTGTTTCTCCAGGTCCAACTCTTCTCTTGAGCCAAGAGATCACCTCTCAGACCAGTGGACTGCTCTTGTTCTTTGATCGGCATGGCTGAACTTCACCCAGCTGCCCACGCTGATGTGCTTGAAGTGGTTTTCCCACTGTGGTTAAAACTGGGCTGCTTTAGATGGGTACCTGTGCAGTGTTTATGCAGATGAAGCTTCTTGGATGCAATGCAAGACACGTTTTTACTGGTTTGCACCCCTCATTCTGATTAAGGTCGCTTCTTTGTCCTCCGTGTGTGCAGCAATGGGAAACATGCTCTTTCTGTGCCTGTTGGGCAAGGGCAGCTTCACATGTAACTAGCAAATCCACTGGCCAACTGGTACCTCTGCCTCTGTGGGGTAGCATTGTGTGGGACAGGAGGTGGACTGGTGGCAGTAGCGGAAATATTCACTGTAGTGCCAAGGAGGAGGTTTAGAGAGGTGGAAAGGGTTCATGGTGCCAAATTTCCCGCTTGCATTTGCAACCCTTGCTCTTCTCTGAGCACTCTCCTACTCCTTCCCATCCCTAGGGATGCCAGAACTCTCTAACACTCAGCTGCCTCCGGCATTCGGAGTGATAAAGTGCTTCTGCTCCCAGATTCATCCACTCGCTGTGATTGCTTGGCCAGATAGGGACCACGATGGGTCCCTATCCATCCTATTCTTGGTCTCATCTGCCTTTCACAGCAGGGTTGCCTTTGCTATGTTGCAGCCATTTTTATTCCTGCCCTTTCCCAGGGAGTGCTGAGCGCCTGGGGAGGATGAATGTGCTGGGCAGGGGAAGGTGGAGCTCGGGGCCCTTCTCTCGCATGGAGATCACTGCTTTCCTGCCTGCTCCACGCTACATTAGGCTGGGATTCTTCATGAGTCCATGAGCACCAAATAGGGAAGCTTCCTCCAGAGTGTTTTTATTTAACTTTTCAATTATTTTATAACTTGAGAAGCATTAGCTGCTGCCAAGGGCCTGCCCATCTTCCTTGYTTCTGTCTCCTCACTGAATAAGCTRAAAAGTTATAGCAAGTCTTCMAAAAGATAAGCTAGAAGCTTCCTTTCAGCTGGGCTGCTGGAGAGGCTGGAATAGCCCAAGGACTCCTCGGTGCTGTGGTGGSGAAACATGCAGAAGGCTTTAGATGGAGATCCTGTACCTGAACCACAGATCCTTGCTGTGGTTCCCAGCAGGAGGAGAAATGTGGTAAAGTGACAAATGTCCTGAAGGTGTCAGGGAGCTGGGTGTGCTAGAAATATCTTCATCCCAGAGGAAGAGCTGCAGATTTTCTAGGCCAGAAGCAGCTCCTAGGAAGGTCAACCCAATAGGTAAGGCCCCAGAAGGGCCATGACCAGCTGGTTTGCAGGGTGCTCACATTGCAGTGATGTTCAGGGAGGCAGGGGCTGCTGGATGCTCACTCTTCAGGGTTTGGTCTTTCACTGTGTGTTTATGATCCTACTACATGATCTTAAATAAAAAGTAGGAGTCTGGTGAGGTAGCAGGGAGGAAGGGAAAGGAAGAAAAAGCAGGGAAAGTGAGGGAGGAGATATAGCTCACAGCCTCTGTCGATAGGACTGTGATTGTGGTCATAGTTGGAAATGGTGCCATTAATACAATGCTTATTCATTTCATATCATTTAAAAAAAAATGGAAGCACTTTGCAATTACCCAATTCCAAATGAAATTAACATTCCGTGGCATTTTCCAGTAAATGGTTAGTTTGCACACATGAGTGGAGGCAATTAGCTGGGAAGTGATTGAGCGCCGTGACTGGAGAGAGGATGAAGAAGGGTCAGGGCGTGTGATGGCTGGGGAAGGTGTTGCTTTGGGTCCTGGCTTTGCAGTTACCCTTTCCTGTGGGCTGGACATTCTGGGGCTCCTGACAGTTTGATTAGCAGCAGTTCTGGCTGGAGCAAGGACAAGAGCTGCAGATATTTTKTCCTGCTCTGTCAAGTTAGGAGGAATAGCAAGGCTTTGCATGGAACCAGAGCAGAGGAGAACTGGAGAGTTATGTCTTAGTAACAGAATTAACCCCTTTTTTTCCTGTCTGCCAGGATTAGGAAGTCTGGGACAGGGCCTGGGAAGCCTGAATTTGCTCTGTGATTGAAGGTTGCCTGGTCTGTGCTGGGCTGTGACAAAGCAGACTGTGACCACCCAGCCAAATGACCGTGGGTCAGAATCAGAAACTGGACTTGGTCTCTTTGTAGTGGACTGAAACGAAAGAGGAAAATGAGATGGCTTGTCCTGGCTAAGTGTGGCATGATTGGTTTCGCCCAATTAGCYGCTCTATCATGCTTCCAAAGACAGCTAAGCTGGTCCATGTGGCTGTGCCTGCTATCTTGCTACCCCATCCCAAAGGGCATGTTCCCTTTCCCTGAGCACGGTGATTTGCACGCAGGGCCCAAGAAATCCTGCTGTGCTCTGGGCACTCGGACGGTCCCAGCTCCAGCGTGGCTTGGGCTCCTCGGGGCCATTTGCAGGATGCTGTGGGGGTCTGTGCATGTTTGCCTATGGTCTGAAAGCATCAAGGGCCACATTTGCCTGCCTGAGCTGACTATGTTGGCATTAGTAGGGKTTTTTTTTAAGGAAGTAGGGATGCTAGCAGCGTGACTCAGGGTCCTTGGTTCCCTGTGGGCTTGCATCCAAAGACTGACTTTATTTGGTATTTAGGAAGCTCYTTTTGATATTTTTCCTGCAGTCAGGGCATTTATAAAGTCACCGTCTGCGGTGTGGATTCTCCAGTGTCCATTAAGGACTGTGCTTAGGTTGAAGCCTTGCCCGCAGTGGGAAATGGGTCTCTCCTGAGGTAGCTTGGTGCAGAGAAGAGACAGCAACATAATTGCATGAGCTGTATCTCCTTTGGAAACAGAACTGAGGCAGCTCAGGGCATGCACAGCACAGAGGTGGTGGCAGCTTGGCAGAGGGTGACCCCACAGGCTCTGCAGGATGCCCCGAGGAGGCGCTCTGGGATTTYTACCTCCCTGAGGAGACTGCAGGAAGGAGTGGGCAGATCTACTGTAAGGAGTTGTGAGGACCCCGGCTCCTTACAGAGCCTCTGCCAAGCCTAAAAGGTGCCTAGGCTGGTTTGTTGTGGTGGGAGCGAGAGAGGTTGGAGTAGGGCAGGAGTAGCTGCAGAAAACATCTGCTTACAAAACGTGTCATGGACTTCCTCCAGTTCCTACTGACCCAATGTTTTTTTGTCCTCCTCCAAAAGTGGAAGACCACGGAGGGTCTTCCCCTGCATGGGGAAGGGGCACACTTGTGGGTCACATCTGGTAGATGACTCTTAAATAGCTGCAAGCTGCAGCCTCTGCTCATCTCGGGGTGGTGTCTCCATGCTCCTGCGTGGCTGTCCTGCCATGGCATCCCAGCGGACACGATTCCCTCCCCTCTGCGCGCACACTGCCGTGTGAATACCCGTCTGTGAGCTCCTGTAGCCTCCTACGCTCTGCGTCACCCTCTCCTAGTGTCTCACTTTTCTCGTAGCCATCACATGCTCCAAGCTTTATTAAAAACCAATGGAGAYGCTTTCAGATTTGTTAAACTACTGAAAAACTTCTGATCTTATCATGTTTTTTTTCCTGCTTCATACCAGATAAGGACTGTGCTGGCTCTGAGCCCGGACCTGAGGGTGGTGGAGAAGGGGTAGAGAACCAGTCATCTCATGAATATATGAAGGAGGAAAGTACATTTGTTCAGCTTGCCTCAAAGGAGACATCTCAAATGGAACTTTCCCCTCCTCTCTCTCTCTTTCTTCTTCTACCCTCCCCCTGCAATTTACAATTAAAATCAATTTCTTATGCATGAAGATCTATTTTTAAAGAGAGAGACCTATTAATATATATAATGATCTATTAATATATATTAAGATCTATCTTAATGAAATGTATGAATTTTCTATTTTAAAGACCCCCCTCTTTCCTCCTCCCAAAAAAGAGCTGAGAGAGAAAAGGAAATAGCAGAGGTGGAATACAAGTATGTTTTCTAAATGCACCTCGTTTCCGATAGTCCTGTTYGGATGAATCTGAAAGCCCTTCTGGGTAAGAGAGTTTCTCTGAGAGACTGATTCTCCATAGATCAGTGTTTGCTGAGATTGGGGGACCAGGACAGAACTGAGGAGAAGGCCAGGGCCACCTCAGGCAGRGCATGTGGTGGCAATCTAAGGATGGCATGGGGATGATTGCATTGCGGGAGACACTTGGTCCCGTGTGTTTGGCTCAGATATGTGAGCATATGTGATTATTTATGCTTAGCTGTGATCTTTTTAATTATATACATGCACATACCCTGAGTTGTTTCCATAACTCACCCAGGAGCCTCCAAGAGTTGTTTGGACTTGGTGCTCGTGGTGTTTGAGATGGCCTGGCTGGAAGCAGGTGACTGATGGGGGCAGAGGGTCTTTCGATGAAGGCCAGAGGCAGCAGAGATATTTGGTGGCTAAAAGAAAGGGATGGAGTAGTAAAGTTCTCAGTGCTCCTCAGGTCTTTGCCGTATTCACTGTGATTGTGGCAAGAGATTTCTCTCCAGATGTATTTTCTTCCCAATGTGTGTAAAATGGCAGTATAATTTTTTCCCACCTTTGTCACATAGACATTGGCATAATTACTTAATTTTATGCTAGTAAAGCGCTCTGCTTTTTGAAGCTTAATACCTTTGGAGTGGCACTGTTGAAAATCAGTCCACATCCCAGTTTCAGAACAAACACTGTTGCTTATTTCATGCTTCAAAAAACAACAAACACCCATTATTTAGAGCTGGTGAGAAAACAGTTTCCTCCATGTGGAAAACTTCCAACATTGTGAAATTTATGCTCATTCCAAGTAGGAGAGAAAAGTCAATATCTTGAAATACTTTCTAGAATAGAAAATTCCAAAATATTGATTCAGAAACATCAAAATGACCTTATTGAATCTCAGGGGTTTGATTCACATAAAGCAATTACAACGCATTAAACTTAAGCTATTCCACACGTAGCTGCTGCGCATGTATGTTTACATAGTGTGTTACGGATGTAATGATGCATTAGACCTTTACCATCAGCATCAGTGATTCACAGGAGAGTACCCATGCCCGGTGTGTAGAAAAAGACTTTTTGAAAAATACTTGATACAGTCAGTAAGAGTGAGGAGATGGTCTGRGAGGAGAGTTTGTGCCTGAACCGAGGGGGCAGGATTGTACACATGACCATCATAAATGCATACAAAAGTTAAAATAGGAAGGAAAAATCCCAATGACTTTGATTTCTAATTACGTCCCAACTTTTCCATTTAATTCGTAATTAAGTTTGATGTTTCCTGTGAAAGATTTTGATTTTGGTGAGCAGTTTGGTGAGCAGTTCTTTAGCTTCTCTGCTAGTTGCTCTGCGTAGTCTCCTCTCCAAAACTCTGGCAGCGTTTAAACCATTGGTAAGTTTGAGGAATCAAATTGGGGTCAGATATCTGAAAATCAAGTGCTTAAAAAAAAAAAAAAAAAAAAAGTTTTTTTTTCTGTTTGTTTGCTGTCCAACATAGGAAGCTCTAATACAAGCTGATTTTTCCAACGTTCTTCCTGCAGTTAGAACACAAATGTTCCTTAAGGACCCTCAAGACTCTGTGGACCGAGACTTAAGTCAAATACCAAAGAACAGCAGGCTCAGGAAAACTGTCAACTTTGCAGACTGTAAGTCTCGCAGCTCTATTATAATATACTGCGAAAACAAGATGTGACCCCATGTAGTGTTCCTAGCCACTCAGTGGAAGTGCAAGGCCCTGGATCTGGTGTAGAGAAGCTGCCTGCTCTTCTCCTGCCCTGCCTGGGTTTGGTGCAGCATTTTGCAAGGCTCTTTGGTGTTCAATGACTGCTGGGGCTCTGCTAGCACAGGAGTGTTTGCTTCAGCTGAGGGCAATTCTCCAACATGCAATAGGGCTTGTCCTTTGGGGCTCCTGAGGCAGTGTTCAAAGACTCTGAGATCTCTCAGCAGGATTGTGAGGGTCCATTCCCAAGGGATATGGGATGCTTGCATGGCCACCTGCCCTATTCTTTCTTCCCAACAGATTCAGTCTGAGTGGATGGGGCTATGGCAGAGCYGGAAGGGAAACAATCCCATCTCTTCCCCTGGGATGAGCAGTGGGCAAGGGTTGGCTTTGACCCTTAGAGAAGAATGGCTGTGGGACACAGCAGATTCGGGGCAGGGTAAGCTCAGGAGCACCTCCATTGACTTTGTGGAAATCCCACTAAAGGCGAAGTGGGTGTTTCTACGTTTTATCACAGTTGCAATATATTTTTACCCAAACATCACTCATGCTGTTCTGTTGATGACTTGTTTTTTTTAATTTTCATCCAAACAACATATTTTCCCAGTGCAATTTGTGCCAGCAACTAGAAGAATGGCTATTGGTATGAATTGTTTTGTGGGAGACATGCAAACAAACAGGGGAAGCTATAAGGAGAGCCAGTCACTTTCAGAACGGAGTATTGGGGTGGATAGCAGAGGGGTGTACAAGGAGAACATGTCATATGTCCTGCAAAGGTACATTGACCTTCAGCTATAGTGCTGAAATAACTAAAGGAGATGGAAGTTGATTTGGAGAGACTGAATAGCCTGGTATTACCTATGTTTCAGCTTGTTTTAGGATGGTCTTATGCTGCCAAACCCCCTCACTTGGAAGGGGAGTGATTGCCACAGATATGATGAGCTGCTAGTGATGTGCCAAACCTTTGGGTGGATCTCACCACCTCTGCTGTGCTTTTAAAAGCTCTCCAGAGCATTGACGAAGATGTGAGCTAAATAGTCCTGGTCCTTTACCGTGGAAACGGGGGATAGGATAGGAGAGAAGACGGTTTGGCAGACTTTGCTCGGAGAGAGGGCAGTTGCATCACATCGCAAAGCGTGTCTCACTTGGCCAACGCTGACAGTTGTAAGGAGGAATGGGTGACTAAGYGGTGGCGATGGCGCGCGGAGCCGCGAGGGCCGCGTGTGGAAGCRGGGCGGCGTGGGGCAGCGCCGCAGCCTGTGCTTAGCGCTGGCCGCCCACGCGGGCTCGCGGGGCAGAGCTGAAGCGCTGTGTGATTGAAGCCTCGCGCCCCCCTGTTCCCGTCCTCCTCCAAGCAATTAGAGCCTCATGGGGTGACGCGAATGCTGCCCCCAGCACGTGAGCATCTCGTCAGCCTCCAGCGGGACACGTGCAGCCTCCGCGGCCGCCCACGTGTGTGTGAGCTCGTGATTGCCATGTGGTTGTGTACGATGGCCCCTGCACACAGAGCARTAGCAAGCAGAACGGGCAGTGTTAYCTCTGGCTCTGAGAGCTCAGGTGGTTGTTAGCTATGGACATTGCTGGGTGAGAATACAAGCCTATGGGGGGCAGTATCTGCTGCGTAGATGTGGTGGAGGTCTTCAGGCTCCTACTGTGCKGATGCTGTGCCTCCTTGCTGTGTGTTGGTATCTTCTTTCTTCCTTCCTGTGTAGTTGGCAGTGGGCAAAGCTCCCTCTAATCCTTGACCCCAGTGATCGTTCAGATTAAGTCCACACTGCCTGGTTTGGGCAATGGTTTCTTTCCTGCCATGCTGCCCAGGTCAGACTAYATCCACTGAGGTCACTGGCAAGGGCTTTCTCCACATTGCTCCCAAGCTGGGAGCACTGAAAGCCAAGGAGGYGCCAACGCAGAGGCGAGATAAGGAGCTGCGAGGCGTGCTGGGAACGCTGGGTTTTCTCTCCGTTTCCTGGAGGTTGAGTAAATATTTGTAACACTGCAAATAGCCGACAACTGCTGGGACTATCTCCCCACCAAGATAGTGCCCCCCCCCGCCTGGCTCTTGGCATTCGCCGCGCTGACAAACAGTCAAGCAGATGCCTCTGGATTGATGCGCTGAGCACGGTGACCAGATGGGGTACGATCACAACGTCGCTGATTATTCCTGTCAGCTGAGCAAGGAACATGACGGAGCTGCGACCTCTCGATGCTGCCGAGATAGCTGAAAACTCGCCCCCCTCCTCCTCCTCATCACACTCTTGTTCTGGCCTCCTTTCAGYAAATAAGCTTAAGCCAGGCAGTTCCGAAGATCCCTGCTCTACTTGCACACGTTATATATTGCGCAGCCCCGAGGTTCAAATAAATTGCCATCTGTTTGCAGGGAGGCCCCGCTATGCTAATCTCTTGTCCCTGTGCAGCTGCTGAAGGTGGTGAGAGTCGTGAGCAACTGAGATGCTGCCGAGGAGCAGTCGGACCCCCTCCCGGGTGAAGGAGCAGAGCCCAGATGCTTCTGGTTTGGGTGGCCTCCTCCCTACCCTGCTTCTAGGATAGAGCTTTGACCATCAAACATGTGGTGCTGGGGCACTGGGCTCTGCAGAAATGGGCACTTGGAGGGGGCGAGGGGCTGAACTGCAGCCGGTGCCAAGGGCTGGTGCTGCAGCATCCTTCCAGGAGTGCTGCAGGWTTGAGCTGGCATGGGCTGTCAGGAATGATGCAGCAGATGGGGCAAGATGCAAGATGCTCTCCCGAGGTCTCTCCTGCACTTGATTGCCCTGTGGGGTTGCCTGACGGGGTGTCCAACACCACAGTGCCCTGCAGCGCTGGCCGCGAATCCACAGCCTGAGGGCTCTCCTGCCATTGTGGGTTGTGGCGCGTGGGGGACCCCAGTGTTGAATAGCGGAGGACAAGATATATCTGGTCCCTTAGGGTACACGTCTGGGCTTTTTGGATGCGGATGGGGAGCAGCATCTTCCTGCTCTGCTCTTCTCCTCTGCTCCCCCTCATCCACAGTGTCTGTCTGGAAAAGCACCCGGTGTCAGTCCAAAGCCTGGAAAATTGAGGACTCCCTAGGGGGCATTTGCAAACAGCTCTGCTCSGAGTGGGACTGGGTTCGGGCACAATGCCTTGCTTGCAGTGGGTGTCCCAGGAAGGCGGCTGGGTCCCTTSGATCCGCCAGGTTGGAGGTGCTTGCTTGGCGCTGGCAGTGCTCCGTGCTGCTGGCACCGGGGCTGTGCAGAGCACAGCGGTGCAGTGAGCTCCCGGCGTGGCCACGCACCTGGTGGGTGTCGCTGCCCGGTCCTGTCGCTTTTCCACTCCCCTGTCTTCTCTTCTTTCTCCCTCCTTCACTCACAAGCTTTTGGTTTGGGGAAGGGGATGCCACTCCGCGCACTGATCTGGTGGTGCTGCTGCTCCTCCCGGGAAGGCTGCTCCTCTCTTCAGCGCAGGCAGATTTTGGAGCCCTCTCCGTCTTTTCTGGCCACTCCTCGCGTCCTTGCTTGGGGTTACAGATGCCCCTGTTGTTTCTAAACAAGCTTTGCCATCTGCTGCTAAGGGAAATAGAGTCCATGGGCTGAAGCAGCGATGTGTCCTGAGCTCACCAGGCATCCCGTATCCACAGCTAAAATGCGTATTAAAAGTGTCCCTGGGCCGAGGAGATGCAGTGAGTCAGTGCGTTAGCCCTTACCCCCTGGGGCATCTCCCAAGGGTGGCAGGGGAAGTTCTGCTGGGAGCTGGAGGGAAAAGGAGCTCCTGTGTGTGAGGGGCTGCGGGATGTCTGCAGCACTAGTGATCCCTTTCAGCCCCAAATGGGCCCTGACACCATGGGGAGCTGGGGCAGCTTATGAACTGATCAGAAAGAGGCTTCATGACTCTTAAAACAGAGACAGAAACAGAGGTCACATCCTGCTAATGAGTTTATTTGAGGAGCTGACAGAGGTCAAACTGTTTGCTTCAACCTGGGAGACCTGGGTGGCCTTTGGGAGGTCTGCTGCAAACCTTTGGTCCTCATTTTCATCTTCTCATTTGCTAGTGTTTTCATTCTTTCCAATAACTGCCTGTTGTGCTGGTGGGTGGCAAAATTGATAGGACAGCTCTGTTCTTTTCTGTTGTTGTTTTTTCTTTTCGGCATTACTAGCTAGGTGGGTGTCTTGAGAGCAAGGATGGGAATTGCTTAAATGCTGTGAAGTGTGATCTGCTGTGCAGCACTGAAGCAAGCTGTTTTATGAGCTCAGGTGCTGTCACTCTGCATATAGGTAAAGGCCTTTGGAAGGAAGACCCAGCGAGGGGGCTGGAGGGGGACTTCCTTATTCAACTGAATGTGTTAATTCACACCCAGAGTAGCTATGCAGGTCGTTCACCTAGCTCGAAGACAGGAGCTGTGCGTACCCGTACTCAGCTTCAGAATTTACTTGCCGTGGAGAACACGTTCACCTGCAAGGCTGCCAAGCCACAGGCTTAACCGCAATGTCCCAAAGCAGCATTAAGCGGGATTTGAAGCCAGCCCAGTCCCGTTTTGGCTTCCTGGGACCAGTTAAGGCCTGCATGTTTTGAACTCTTCAGGCTGTAACTTCTAATAAGGCTGTGATGCTTCTATTTGCCCCTACATTTGCATTTAGGAGTAGGCAAGGAATAATTGCTAATGTTGGAAAATGGAGTAGAAAATGTAGTTTTCCTAACCTTGCAATTCACTGAATTCTGTTACTGCAATAAGAATTGGAAAGCGTTGGCTGGACCCCTTGAGGYGGCTTCGTGCAGCAGTCCATATTGGCAGAGCTCTGCCCCATGCCCTTGACTCTGGATCACGCTGCTCTTCACAAGCATGGTGGTGGCTGGAAGGGTGGGGGGTTCACAGTTGCCCAGATATCTCTTAACCGCAGTCCCTTTGCCGGTGTTGCAGCTCCCGAGGTGACGCAGGAGACGGTGGAGTCCCTCATGCAGAAGTTCAAGGAGAGCTTCCGCACCAACACGCCCATCGAGATCGGGCAGCTCCAGCCCGCGCTGCGCAGCACGGCCGTGGGGAGACGGAAACGCCGGAGCCGGCCCCGAGGTAAAGCTGYGCCTGCCCCTCTGGGGCTGTGTGTCACCACGGCTAGGGAGAGACTGCCAGGGCCGAAGGCAGGAGCTCCTCGTCTCCGAACCGCTCTGCTGAGCGCCTCTGCCAGCTCGCCTGTGCGGAGGGGGAACACACTATGGTCATGGGTTTACCTCTCTGTCAGGGCAAAGAGGGGAAAATCCTACATCCTCGGGCTGGCCTGGGCAAGGTGGTTGGGAGCRCTGTCACCTCCTGTCCTCCCCAGGAGCTTGTCCAGGTCTGACACAAGTCTGTGCTCCCTGCACCTCTGGCTGCCCTGTGTAACTTGGTTTCATGGCAGCAAAATGTGATTCTTGTGCAAGGGGAAGGAGTAAATTTTGTTTTGGCTGTAATTCACATCTCTGGGGTCTCCCTTGATTTTGCTAGTGCTTAGTTTGGGTRCTCTCTTTTTATGTTGTGGCCACAYGTGAGGTGAGAACAGGAATCTGTGGGTGCAGAAGTTGGACACGCACAAGTGTGTTGGGGACTGCACACTTTTATTTGTAGCCCTGCTAGTTATTCCCAATCCTCTGGAGCAAGAGGAGGAGGTTGATTGGAATAGTCCCATGAGCAGGATTTGGTCCCTGAGTTGCTTCTCAAGAGAAAAATAGCCTCCCACTGGTGCTGCTGAGAAAAGGGTAGTTTTTGTGAGCTAAGCATGTTGAAAGGTGTTTGGGTCCAGGTTTTTGGTTGGGCTGTGGCCAGGAGGGAGCAGGAGATGTGTTGGGGTGGCCTTGCAGCGTCCTGCCAGGGCTCTGCATTGGCCTGCCTAGAGCACTGCAGCATTGGGAAGCCAAGGAGGAAACAGTTTCCTCTGTGTTTACTGTTGGTTTTGTTTTTCATTTATTTATGAGTTTGAAATGTGATCTTTTATTCTGGATACATTTTCCTGCAATACAGGCCTGGAGAGGGCTTTTTTATTATAGCTCTGCCCATAAATAATTCACTTAGTGTGAAGAAAATGTTCTGACTCTTTAACTGGTTTAAATTATTTGGTTTGTTTTGTAGCAGTTATTCAAATACACGTATCTGGGTTTCAGCGGGAGCAGGAGAGTGCTTCGGGGTCCACAATTGCTGGTGAAGTTCCCCAATTTGGTACACCATTTTTTTAAAATCTTTTTTATTTCCTTTCTGTTTGGACGGCCTGAAGAAAAGCAGCTCTCTGGTCACTAATGGAGCAAGTCGATCAAGCCTCCCAGCTAAGCCTAGGAGACCAGCTCCATGCAGAAATGCGGTGCCAGCCCTGCAGCCTGCCAGCCCCATTGTCACCCCCTCGCCCCCAGGAGAGATGTCTGCAACCCCCGCTCTGCCAGAGGTTCCCACCTCTGACTGCCTCCCCGTGCCTCCCTGCTGTTCCTCATTTCTGCGCTGCTTTGGAGCACGTCTCCCTCTCCCCACAGCTGCAGAGAAGCCCCATTAGGTCCTGCGGTCAGTGACCTGCTGTCAGGGCTGCCCCTTTGGAGAAGTGGTGGCCATGCCCTGGGCAGTGCTGCTGTGGACCGCGGGGAAAGAGCCATCAGGTCCAACCCCTCTGGACCAGGKTGCCYAAAGAGGTGGTGGARTCTCCTCTGGAAATGTTCAAAAGCMTGCTGGGCACGATGCTGCGCACCAGATGCGATGCTGTGCACTGTTGTATCTTGCTTCTCTGCAAGTGTTTTTGCTTTTGGATGCAGGATTCCCATTTGAGCAGTGAACCTGGCTGTGCAGGGCAGGTTATCCTAGGCCCTAGCTTTGGGGAARAGTCTCCCAGGCTGGATGTGGATGAGGGCAGTCAGTGGAGGAGGCCGGGAAGAGGGAGCCAGGCTGCTGGGCCAGCTTGGGTAGGAGCCCTGCAGGTCTCTCTTTCTGGTCCTGGGCTGGTTGCACTGGACCCAAAGGCMCTGCAAGAAGTGAGGACCCTTCATTTCCCAGCACCTGGAGGAGCCTCTGATAAAAATGTTACCTCTTGATTCTGGTGCAAATCCAACCCCTAATCCAGGGTATACTGGTGGGAGGCAGGTGCTTTCTTGCCTGCAGGTGTGAAGGAGAAACGCAGGCTTTGCCAGCCCAGTTCTCAGTGCCCACTCGCATTTKCCTTGGGTCTCTGTTGCTCACTGAAAATCTTAACACTCATAATTGCAAATGCTTTCAGACACAGTGGGGACCTTTGTGTGGCCTTAAGTGTTAATGGTGTACTGTACACCATGAATTTCAAACAGGGACTGTGCTTTGAGTGTCTCTATTTTTGGGAGTCCTCACTTGAGACTCCCGAGAAATTTTTTTTTTWAAAGTCTCCCTCGTCAGAAATCATTGAGCAGCTCTGAAAATCAAGCCAGTTCTAGCAGCTCCAATAAAATGCTCCCCACGGCCCTATCACTATCTCTTTTTCTCACAATTTATATTTCTGTTCATATGTGACAATCTTGGCTGGGTGCTGCTGCTGAATCAGGAATGTCTTTTCCATGCACTTCTCTGCTGCTTTCCCGTTTTGGAGGTTTTGTTTTTACGGCCTGTGTTTAATTGTCCCTCAGCGTGCAAGTGATTGGAACGCTATCGAACATTAAGGTTAAATGATGATATCACAACTTACTATGTTTGCATTTTACATCCAATTGCAAACACAAACCCTTCGCCTCATTAATCCTTTGCAATCTTTTTTTTTTTTTCTTTTTTTTTTTTTTTTCTCCCCCTAAATGAAATTGTCCGTTTGGGATGCATTTGTTTTCCCTTAACAGCCACATGACAGTTCCACTGATGGAGTTTGCATCCAACTTTGTTACTGGGTAGTGACAAGTTGGCCTGACGGATGCATGTGTGTAATTATTTTTTCGCGCTTCGATTTAATTAATGCTTAACCTCATCAGAGTCCTACAGCTGGAGTGCTCTCTCTGCAGGAACTGCTAACAGCAGAAGAATTTCCTCCTTTGCAGAAGGCTCCAAAAGGGCTCAGAGAGCCTYATGCTAGAAAAAAGAAGGAATAAAAAACAAACCAAAACAAGAAAACAAACAACGCAACAGCCCAAACCAACAAAAACAACTTTCAAATCAGCTCTACCTGGCTTCCCTTCCCAGCTCTAAGTGCACTTAAACTGCTGCCTATTGCCTGTCATTAAATCTGATTCCGCACTAAGTATTTCCAGCAGTTCTGGGAAAGGTCATATTTTGCTAAGAAGATCTACTTTATAAAAAGAAAAAAAAAAAATTAAAAGAAACCTTGCAATTTACAGTACCATATAACTTTGTGTAATGCCTTTTACATACAAACTTTCTCCCCAAGCACTTTTATTGAGTGAAGCACATTTAAGATTTATAAATAATACAAGAAGAGAGAAGGCACTAAGAGGCTGGGTGAAGGAGGATTTCTTTGCCGAGGTCTTAATAGAGCTGGAGGTCTGGCCAAGTGGGTCCACATTTCATGTGGCCACCACTGAGAGGCTTTCTTTTTGCAAGGGAGCTGATGCCCGCACTGGGAAATAGGATGAGGGGCTTGGGTAGATTTTTTGATTTATCGCTGTGTCATTTAATTTGTGGAGCGATTGCTCCTCTCCTTGGCTTGGGAAATGCTCCCAGCTCCGCAGGTTGAGGTGTTTTCCAGGCAGGACTTGASGCTGGTGGCTGCGCAGGGCTCATGTGGATGGAGCATCCCCAGGAGGCAGCAGAGCCGGCAGCAGGGCCGTGCCTTGGGGAACTGGGTGAATTATCGCTCTACAAAGAAACTTCCTCTCTTRGCTGCCTGCGAGAAGTCTTCATAATTACTATTCCTTCCTGGTTGCCAAAATTTTATCTGGCTCCACGTTCAAACCTGGCCGCCTCTAGCAGCATCCCGGCCTGTCTGAGTGGGGTTGAGGCGGGAAGCGGGTCTGTCCGGGAGCGCAGCGGGAGGCCAGGCGGGCAGGCAGGGACAGGCTGCTCTCAGGTGAGGAACGGGGCTGCGCAGCGCCCCGAAAGCTGCCCTGTCTCGCTTGGGGTGCAGGGCTGGTGCCTGGGCCTGCGGGGCCGTCGCCGTTCAGAGAGGGGTGTCTGGTGCCCTCTCCTGGGGCAGGAGATTAAAAACACCCTGGCTGCTGGGAAGGACTCTCAGCCTGYCTTGTTTTTCCCCCAAAACACCCCAAATTACGAGAGCTGGGTGAACCTCGAGGAGGAGGACACAGAACTGCCGCTCGGCCCGGCTCCCTCGTGCTGCCGCAGAGGGCCCGYGTCGTCCGGCTCCCTCGTGCAGCGCCTCCCTCCCCCTGTTTGTGTTTTTGGRCACAGGCAGAAGAAGAAAGTAAGATCAATGACGGGGAAGAATTTTAATCAACGGCAAAGGCTTCTTTTGTGTGCGTAGTGCTGCTGAAATCAAAAACTAGAGCAGAATGTTTCATTTAAAAAAAATGCTGCTTTGTTGCTTTTCTTTGGCATTTTTGGGGGATTGACTGGATACATTTCAAAAGAAAATGCTTTTGTCTTCCCCTCCGTCAATTGTTTCTAATTTCTTTKTTTTTCAGCTAAGTTTGGTAGATGAGTTTTCTTTTAACCGTTGTGCTTTGGGGGGTAAATTAATTAAACAGAAGATTTCCATTTAGCTAATTATACGGCAGTGTCACCCCTGCCAGTCTGTAATGCAGAGACCTCCCTGTGCTGCCTGGGTGGGAATGGTGRCGGAGGGGCTCCCATCGTCTTGATTTCCATAGGAAGCTGAGGAGCAGAGAGAGCAGGTACTGGGGACAACTGTGACACAGAAGCTGAGTTATCCAGCTGCGGGTGACATCCAGGGGACCTCAAAAGGAGGACTGGGGCATGGATGTGGATGAGCTCCCGTAGACACTAGCCATGGAGGCAGAGCCAAGAATGGTCCTGGAGCCTGTGACCTGGGCATCTTTGGGTCATAGCCTGCTTGTTCGGGGCATAAGCATAAAGCCAAGGGATGTACTGGGGTTGATACAGTGCAGCGATGAGCAAAGAGACCATGAGCTACTCAGGGGCCCTTCCCTGAGTCACGTGGCGCCTGGGAGCCCTGTGGAACTTCTGTCTTTGGTTGCCTCTTCCTTGGATGCTGGAAAATCTCCTTCTGGTTGGCCCCACTGAAGGCACCTTTTGAAGCCGCCCGCCTTGCAAGCAAGGTGATGCTCCCCGGTGCTCACTGGCTGCCACAGCCATGGAAGCAAGGATCTCACATGCTCTTCTCTCCCTGTCCCATGTTGTSCCCCCGTCCCTGTCCCAGGAGCCACCGCAGGGGAAGCGGAGCAGCTCTGCAGAGCCCACGGAGCCACTTTCCCCTGGAAACAGGGCTCCTCCTTTGCGAACCKCAAGGGTTTTGACATTTCCTTTGGAGAGGATCCGCAAAGCACTTTGCTCTGAGTGCAGCAAGGTGGCTGTGGAACAGCGGGAAGGGAGGTCGGAGGGGTGTGAGGCATGGAAGGAGCTCGGCCCCTGTGAGCCCAGCCCCTGAGTCCTGCTGGCACTAGTGCCACACAGCCCAACATGTCAACTACTAGCTCCCCCTTCCTACTCATTAGCAGATTTTTTTTGCAATATCCAGCATCTGAGCTGAGCCTGGCCTCAGCCAGAAATCACCCAGAGAGCTCCTGTTACTTATTTCTTCAGTGTAGTTTTGATTTGTTTTTGCCCATAATTGTTTCACTGAGAAGCTCTTTAACCTTCTTGCTTTGGAAAAGGGATTTAAAATGTCAGTTTGGTTGTTTTTTTTTTTTTTTTTTTTTTTTTTTTTTAATGAGAGAAGCGTGCCTTTATAAAATACACATAGATTTGGATGGCAAAAAAGGCTTTGGGGAAGGCAGAGCATGTTTGGACTGGGAAAGGTGACTGGCAGGGGATGGAAAATCAGGCAGAGATTGAGGAGAGCCCGCATACGACCCGAACATGGATGGATGGCTGGAGAGACCAAGCTCGTCCTGCCCATGTGTCCAGCAGGTCCTCACGAAGCCCTGGGAGAAGTTTGTATCTCACCTCCTCCTGTGCAGGGTCACCCTTGGTGGCTCTCGATGGCCCATGGACCGAGTCCTTTGCCCTGGGGCTGGTAATTCCCACCATCCCCTGAGTGGCTGTATGATGCAATGGGCAGGAATGCTGGGATTTCTTTATGTTGACTTTCCTATAGAAGCCCTAGGCATCTAAGTACACAAACTATGCAGGAAGAATGTTATAACGGCAAAGTCAAATGCCCCAAATGCCCAAGTTGAGGTTTCCTGCACAGCCCTGCTTGGCTGTGTTGTGTATGTGCRTTAATGATATGATCTTTAATTATGTGATCAGGAAACATGTTTGCCTTGGATCCCTGCCTTGTTCGCTGTCTAAATTAACTTCTGACTCGAAAACAACAGTGAGAACCCTGCCCCGGTGCGTGGCTGAGCTGCGATCTGTTTGAATGGATTAACGAGCTTGTAAATCTGCAAACAGGATTAGAGAGGAGAGCACCTTTATTGAGACATCTGGCTCGCTGTTGGGGCTGCAGCACAGCGGGCTCTCTGAGGTGCAGGAGAACCCACGTGCACGTGCCAGCACGGAAAGGAGACCCTTTCATAGCGGGCTGTCCTTCACAATTTTGGGCTCGCTGCTGCTTTCTCGAGTCTGTTGGTCTGGGCTAAATTGCAAGCACAAAACTTCATGTCAAAGAAGGTGCAGCTCCTCTAGGAGCCACTGTGGAGATGCGCTGCCCATGCATAGATGGAATTTCTTCTGTAAAGTTTCAGTAAATGAAAACAGATTGAGCATTTGGGTTAATGTGTGGTGTTTGAGTACAGCGTCACTTCCCTGTTTTTGAAGGGAAGGCAGAACCTTTTGAGTGAGGAGACTGGGCTGGAGAGAAGGATGTGAGGGGTATGGAGAGAYGGGCACAGTGTGGTGGGCACAGTGTGACATGTGTGGACCTCAGGAGAGCTCCTGAGGATTCCTGCCATATATTCTGATGGATGGTGGTCCCCAGGGAGAGATCAGCCTTCGGAGGTCCTTTTGACATAGTTTGCTCTGCTGCTTGTGATTTGGAAGCTAAGCACAATGCCACCTTCTTCAAGAACAGCTTGTGGGAAAGTTAAAGGGAAGGACCCATTTGAGTTCGTGGTAAGCAGCAGTGCTGGGAGGTCCTGTGGCTGGTGCGTGTGGGAGAGCAGAGGTGTGAGGAGGAGGTCGGGAGCTGGCTCTGGGCTCTGACTTGGGAGCTCCGCTGTGTTGCAGTCGCCTTCGCGCTGACTTGGTGGGGCTGGCGCTGTCAGCGTCGGGGTCAGACGGCTACTCCCTCCCTCTCCATCCCTGTTAAGTGCTCTGCCCTGCTCTGTAATTATTTGCAGTAATTAGAATCTCTCTGTCATTCCTCCACAGCGTTTCTTCCCCTTCCCCCTGCCACATGCAGCTTTTAAGAGAAATAGAAGTGCTGTTGAGGCAGGACTGCTCCTCTTCATCCAGAGCATTCCTCTTCCTCTGCCAGCTTCCTGTGGGCAGATAAGGTCCCCAGGCCCTCACGGGGTCCCCTGCTTGTCCCAAGCATCCTCAATCTGCAGGATGAGAGCCAGGAGGTGGAGCTGGTGCCAAGCACCATGGTTTTGAAGGGCCATGTGGGTAAGGGGTGAGGGCCATCGAAGCAGCCCTTTGCTACGGAAAGGCCTGCGGCCCCGTGGGGGTCAGCACTGCCACCTCACCTGGACACTGCGCGCTGGGAAAGCTGGAGGCACCACCAGGAAGGTAAAACCCAATGTACCTGATAGCGAGGAGGGAAAATTGTTTCCCTGAGGAACCTCTTGCTGCCGTTCTGGCAGGCGACCTTTGCTGCCKTGTGTCGTGTCGGAGGAGCCGTTTCCGCTGCGGGCTGGGGACCTGTGCTGGGGTCTCCCGGCTCCTGTATTTATACATCCTGCGTAGTTCTAGGTAATCACAAAATGCAATATTGCTGTCACCGGCTCTCCGAAGACATCCAGCCTGAGTAATTTAACATGTCAGCATCATCCATCATAGAGACGCAACCAGCAAACAAACGAAGCAGCAGCTGCCGGGGGCTGGGACGCGGCTGGCAGTGCAGCCTGAGCGCAGCCCGGGGCCTGGGACAGGCCCAGGCTTGAGCCAGCCTGTGTGGGGCTGAGGGCAAAAGAGCAAGCAGAGATCGCTGCCCTTTCGGTCCTTGTGCTCTCCGAACCAGAGGAAAATGGGATTTTCCTGGGCTTCTCCAGGTCCTACGTGGCTTAGAGAAGGAAAGCCACATGTCAAAATGCGTTTTCGTTTTGGTTCTTCGGGATTTCAGGGATTTTTCAGGATTTTTGGTGTTCTTTGGCATATCAGGTCTTTTGGTATGTACGGGCCTGGAGTCTCACCCCATTTCAGAGCCAAGAGGCAGCTGCTTCAGTTCAGATGCAGGGATTCTCCCCAGCTGCTGCCACTGGCACTCATAATGTCCTCAAAGCCTTCGTGAGGGTGCTGCTGCCCCTGTGCTGTGTCAAGCTCAGCCTGGTTGTCTGCCCTTCCCATGGGGATTTTTTGCAGACCATTTTTGCAAGTGAGGCAGCTTCTGTATGAAAATCCCCCCTTCCTCGGAACGACTGCTGTCTCTTGGTTGCGCTAGCATGGGCATTTGAGGAAAATGTGGTGTGGCTCTGGTGCTCGGAGGGCTCTGCTCCATTCTGCACTGCGCAGTCCTTGGGGTGCAGACATGAAGATGCCTGGGCCCCTTAGCCCCCAAACGGTGCTGTTGGGAGCTCAGGGCGCTGGGCTGCACGCTCTGCCCTCACTGCACACTCATAACCCATCGCTGGGGCGCTAACATCTCCTGGCCACTTACTGTCTCTTTAGGACCTTAATAGAAATGCTCAAGTAGCATCAGGTAATTAACAGCCTCACTTCAGTGCGCTAAATCATGCTTGGTAGTAAGAACCGAACTGCAGGCCCCGTTTCCAGCGGCCGTTGGATGCAGAGCAGGTGCCGGCACTTCCGTGCCTGGCAGCGAGCAGGGATGAGCAGCACCACCACACTGCAGCCGGGCCTCGCTGCGCAGTAGCCCCAAACCCCTGTTGGAAGTCCCTGCAGGGACATGGCCGGATCCAGAGCCTGTCCACCTGCAAAAGGTTGCGCGAAGCTCCTGGTGCCTCTGTGCACTCGTCTCTCATCGGAGTGATTAAGGATTTGCAGGGCAGAAGGCAGCACTCTCTGTTTCTGTTCTGCTGCCAAGAAATGTGACAATTGCACTTCTGCCTAGAATAAAGGGGTTTTTTTTAAAAAACAGTAAAATATTTTAATGGCAGTTTAAAGGGCCACTGTCAACCCCCTAGAGGCCTCATTTCTTTAAACTTTCTATAAGAATTGAAAAGCTTCTGCCAATTAGGTTCTGGATGGTATTTTTTTTTTTAAATGTCTATCACTCTTCAGTGTTTGAGTGCTAACGTGTGGAGGCGATGGTGGGTCTGCTTGGGGAAACAAGCTGGACTGGTGCAGGGATCCCTTTCTAGGCTCCAAGCACCAAGGGGAAGGGCATCACGAGGTGGTTGTTGCTTATCCCAAAAATCACCCCTGGTGACCTCACAAGATCCTGGAAGTGGGATGAGACTACTGGCCTTTTTGTGTGCTTCCAGACACCCCATGCCCAAGCTGTGACATTGCTAATTGGGTTTATTTTTCCTTGATTGCTTGCAGGTGGTATCGGCTTTGGACGTGCCAAAGGAAATTCTGGCTCAGAGGCAGACGACGAGACCCAGCTAACCTTCTACACTGAGCAGTATCGGAGCAGGAGGCGAAGCAAAGGTAACAGTGCCGTAACTCCTGTCAATGCCAAAGAGGCAAAAGAGACAAAACCGGATGGTCGAGGTGGGGTCTGTACCTTGACTGTACTCCTCAGCAGTCAGTGCTGTGAAAAGACTAGGTAAGGACCAAAACGTCAAACATTTACGTAAAGGCATCCCAACAGACACTATTAGTAGTGTTTCCCAATGACGTCACTGAGTTTCTTGCTGGTTTCCTATGTCAGTCAGGTTAAACATTTAGGCAGCTCAAGCAGTTGTTCCCAAGCTGCTTTCCTCCATCCCGCTGTTAGGGTGGTCACATCCCACCAACTGAAACAGGCCAGTGCGCAGGTCTCCATTTGCCACTAACCAAGGGGACAGCCAGTCAGGGCACCATTAAGTAATAGCTCTCACTGAAGGGGAGGCTGTGGCCAGTGGCCCCTGCAGTCAGTGGGAAGGCCTGGGCAATGTGCTGAGGGTTGTGTGGCCCTTTTCTCCTACAAAGGGGGGATGTCAGCTGTCCATGCTGGCCAGGCCCGTGTGCCACAGCATATGCTGTGTTTCCTGGAGAGCTGCACCAGTGGGTGATGACTGTATCTGTCCACATCCTGGTGCTAGTGCAACTGTAAGCAGTGTTCACCCTGGAAGTTCCTTAAGCTAAGCGAGACTGGGGCTTTTCTTTTTTTTTTTTTTACCCTTTATTTCCTGTGTAAAGCTTGTGCCGCACTGAAATTTTCCATGCTTCCTCTCGGCACAAAGGCAATTACAAGGAACAAATTCAAAATGAGGGTTGGGGCAGGGACTTGCAGTCAAAAGTCCCTCCAGGCTTTTAATGACTTAGAAGACCTGAGAAAATGAAATATCATCCACATGAAATTAATGTCCGCATTTGCATTAGTCACATAACCCTGACGTGTTTTGTTCAGGACCTCAGACCACTCCCATGGCTGGTCTTCTGCAGAGGACCACAGGGTCTCTGCTGTTGTTATTGCTGCATCTCAAAAGCCACTGCTAAGAATTAACAACACTGGGAAGCAATTTAAGAATTGCACAGCAGGTCTGCTCCCTTCATTTGTTTTCCTTATTAAGCCAAGCATAGGCAGAGAGCAGCGTTGCAGATAGATGCCTGCACCCACCACAGCAAATGCAGCCACATTTATTTCAGTGATTAGGCATTCAGATAAATGCTCACAGTGTGTTTATTTCAATGTGAAATTACCTCAGCACCTATGATCAACTTGATGATTGCCCATTGGAATAAACACACACTCAAGGCATATTGCATTTATTCCTTTGGAAAGGCAGCAAACTTTTTTTTTTCTGCACATGTTTTAGAACCAAGAGAAATTCTCACTGAGCTGAAAATGAGCTTTTAATAGAAAGCGGGGAGAGATTTCAAGAGTTAAAGTTGCCTGTTGTAGTATTCGCAGGATAAAATGATTTGCAATGTCCATTTTGAAAGGGAAGGAAGAAATTTATTCTGTTGCCAGTGATAATAAATGAAATGGTCCTGAAAAGTCAATGGCACGAGGAAAAGATTTCAAAAATGTCCTCTTTTCAGTGAGTTACTCTGAAATACAAGACTTTGTGTAAATCCTTGGATACTTTGGAAAAGTTGCTGAAATTTTCTTCAGCTAGTGGATAAGAGCAAGGAGGAGGGGAGATGGTGTGTTCTCAAGGTGTAGAAAATTGTTTTATAATGGTAAGCAGATAAAACTTTGCTTTCCTGTTGTCTTTATGTACTTCTGCCTTAGGTCAAGTATTCTCTTGGTCTCCAAACACCCACTTGTGCTGCTTATCTAGTACAAAGATATTCTTACCGACCTGTTGGCTTGGAGTTGCTTGTGCTTCCTTGTGTAGTAAATATAAAGGAATAGATAAATGGGAGGAATTCCTTTATTGTCTTTGAATAAGGACTTGTTCACCTGGGCAACTTTGGCTGGGTTTGAAGGGGACTTCAGTAAGAAGAGCTCCATGGCACAGTTGCACACAGCTGGGTTAATTAGATCCACGCAAGGCTTTAACTGATGCTGCAAGAGCCTGGTTTATTCATCTTTAGTTCTGGTTAAGCAAGGAATGAGTTTTGCCTAAAGTTGCCCCTGTATTTCCCCTCCTGTCTAGCTAAATTTTGCTGTCACTGTGTCCTTGAAAGGAATTTTCTATTATCTTTTAATTGACTCTTCTCTCCCTTGTGGAAGGAAAGCAATAGCTTAGTGGGAAGTCACAGTACCAAGCTCATAATTACAAGTACAGCAAAGATCCATAATTGGACAAGATCATAATTCTAATAGAGAAGGACGCATCATCAGATACAGTTAATTCTTACAATGATGTTCCCATATTGATTTGGTGATGGCTGTGTGTCATTGCAGGTGCTGTGATGTCCAAGGAGAGAGAGATTCCTCATGATTTCTCTCCTTAGACTAGGATTTGCAGGTTTCAGCATAGTTACTGATACTATCAAGGCACTGATCATAGCAGATGTGATGAGAAATTTCCACTTAGGTGATGTGCAGAATCGTTTTTACTTTGTGCTTTGTTGAAGCGAGCTATTTAAGTGGTCATAGGGTTTTTTTTGTCCCCTGTAGAAGAAAGGCTGCAAATTTCAACCTGAGGATGTACTTGATGAGGTAAATTAGAGGGACATTCCCACAGATAAATATTGACTGAGGGAGAAAACTCCGTCATATGATTTTTTTGCCTGTTCTGGTATTTCAGGAACATCAGGGTTATTGGCATCTGGTTTTCAAATACTCAAATACTTACMTAATTCTCATTAGGAATATAGGCTGTGATGAGCCTAGGTGTTGCCCATCTGTAGTCTCCMGCCTACTGTCCAGGATGTCTTCCCATCTTTTATGACCAAGGATCAAAAGTATCATCCGTTTTGATTAAAGTTCTCCTGTTTTTCTTTGAAAACTCTTTGGAGAAGTTTGCAGGAGGTAAAGGAGGTAAAGCAAAAGAGAAAGTCCCTTGCAGCCTTGTTCATTTTCTTCCTGTAGGCCCAGCCCAGTTTCAGCTAGAAACTGGAGCTTGGATTTAAAGTGGGAAAAGCAATGCTGATCAGTGGTGTCTCTGAGAAGCCGGCTGATGCCAAGATAGACTCTGTTGGTGCACATRTGCTCGCCTGATACTAACCTTTAGTGAGGCATCCCTGCTCCTAATTACAGCACAGTAACAGAGCCTGCGCCAGCTCTCCATCCGCTGCTCCTTCGTGATGGATCAATGCGACCTTTGAACCTCCTGGGCTCGCAGGAGATCTTGGTGGCAGCAAGATTGCAAAGCTCCCTGCATTGCTAGTGCGCAGTCTCAAGGGATCACTCAGCCTACTGTGTTTGAATTTTGACTCAATATCCTGTTTTACCTCTCTGCAAAGGAAACCCTCACCATACTCCCAAGAAAACAGGAGAGAAAAAAATTTGATGCCAATCTCAAAGAAACAAAGTGCAAATACTGAAACAGCATGGAGGGCTATATGGAGCTAATATGCAGAGGATTTTGGGATATTTAGCTTGGTTAGAGAATGAATGGTTTTCTCCTTTCCAAAAGCCCTCATTACTGACTCCACTAGATTTTCAAGACTTACTATTTCATGCAATCTGTTCATAATATTTTTGTGCTCTGCAGAGACCACTATCTGAATCTCCAGGGCTCTGCTTGAGAGCTGACTGTCTTCTCTTTCCCACTCCTCTCTGAAAACCTTCTTCCTTCTTTCCCAGCAGCAGAGCGCTGGGTAAGAGTAGGATGGGGATTGTGTCTCCAAGGCCGTCGGTCAGTGCACATTTAATCAGTGCTAAATTCTCCATAAGAATCAACCACTGCTTTAGAGATGCTGACTCCTCTCCCCYGTTGCCTATCTTGGGAGATTTCAGGCTTTGATAATTCTCGTGTTTCTGTGCAGCATGCAGTGTGTTCCGTTGGGCCCTGTTTCTGAGCTTGGTGAAAGTAATAGAAGCAAAAATCAAATAAAAATGGAGGCAGGATCCCATAGAAAAGCCTTTTTTGCCTGTTGAATTGCCCCCTCCCAGTCCCGCTCCTGCTCCTGGGAGCCGTCACGGTAGCCTCCTGCTCTCCCTGCCTGCCCGGGAAACATATTCGGCTGTGCCTCTGCCTGAGCAGCTCCAAGTTCCTCTGTGTTGCCTACCTCATGCCTATTAAAAAAGAGAGGGAAGAGGGAGGAAAAAGAGCAGCATCATAATTCCAAGGCTGTACCAGCAGGCTCTTTGCAAGAGCAGCCTGGACCTTCTGGCTCCGGTTGGTGCTGTTTGTCAAGGACCGAGCGCATCTAATGAGTCTCCACGGCTCGCTGGTGAACAAGGGAGGGAAGGAGGTGCGCGCTCCCCTCCCTCCTTCCCTCCTTTTTTGTCCGCTTTGGGCCTTGGAGAGGCCACTCTGTAATGCGGGAATGTTCCTGCCCTTTYGCATCACTTCCTCAGAGATGATCCCTGCGGGATGAGCCAAGGGTAAATGACAGCATGTTGTGCCCATGGGCCAGGAGCCTCTTGGCTGCCTCCGTTTGAGGACACAGAGGCAGGAAAAGGTTCTTCAGGGCGGCTCTTGCTCTCCCATAAAAAGGACCTGGGCAGGGGGGCCTCCCTTGAAGCCTCTTAAAAGACAGAAGCAGTCCAGGCACCATCTCCCATGTGCAGGAGCACCAGGGAAGCGGGGAAGCTGTGGCACAGGGCTGTTCGTGGCGGGAGACCCCGTCCTGAGGTGCCCGGCACGCCGGGATGCTCTGGGCAAATTAGCCAAGTCCAATTATCTGCCTTGGATCGGTGTCAGCGGCGCGCGCGTGCGTCCCGCCGCCCGGCGAAGCCTTCTGAGGGCTGTTAGAGAAACGAGAAGCTGCGCTTTGATCTGCCTGTGTTTGGCGTTTAAAACAAGGCCTTTTATAAGGGAATATTCGGTATTCGGAATCTGTTACACGCAAGGCAGCTCCGCTTTGATCCTGTCCCGTCTCCAGAGGCAGCCGACACTTAGTATTTCACGGGGAGCTAAATGAAGTGCGGAAGGAAATTGGGGATAGGTTCACGGTGCCTCCACCGGCGCCCGGGGAGGGAAGCGTGTCGCAGCCTGCCCCGCCGCGSCTCTCGGTTGCACTTGTCACCTCCTCCCCTGTCAGGGGAGACAAAAGACACTAGAGCCAACGCCTGTCAGCGTCTCGCGTGCGCAGGCCCCGTGCAGGGACGTGGGGTGTGCAGGTGGGGATGAGGTGCTTGGAGGGGCCCAGATGGGGCAGAGGATGGTTGGGGCCAACGGGGCTGTTGCTCCCATGACAGGATCCCCTCCCAGAGTTTCTCCAGTCGCCTCTGCAGTTGCTTTGGCAGCCACACAGATGAGGGCAGCGGGAGGGGATAACCCAGCTGTGCGCCAAGGCGCAATGAGGCACSATGGCAAGGACAGCCATGCTCCCGTGCGCCCTCCTCTCCCTCAAGCACCTGGGTAACATCAAAAAACACAAGTCCCCTCTTCCTTCTGAAGTGCTTGGGTGGATCCGTCGTTTCCCCCCATCCCTCCACTGCTGAACCAGCCGCAGTGCCTGGACAGCTCCGCTGCCGTGCGAAAAGCGGCTATTGCACGTGTTTCCAGAGGCACTGCGGGGTCTGCTTGCTTATTTATTTATTTATTTATTTATTTTTGATGGTATCTGATACAGCCCCAGCGAGTAATTGAGTGTTTGAGAGTGAAAAATTATCTCTCTGGCTCGGCCCTTATCTTGACAGCAAAGCAGCACTTTTAATTTAATTTTGTCGGGCGCGTGCGGGTAACAAATTTCACTAATCGCTCGGCTGTCGCCCTCCGCATGGTAACGAGCCTCAGGCTTCCCGGGAAGCGGAGCAGCGCTGGGCACAGGCGGGAGGAGGGCAAGAGGCAGCATTTCGGGGCCTGTGGCTCCAGGGGAGCTGTTTTATAGCCAGTGATTACTTTGTCTCTTTTTCCTATAGGGATCTGTTTTCGTTATGCGTATCGGAAATTGCCTACTTTCCTCCTCAAAACGAAGCCTTCCGCCCAGACTGGCCTTTGTGTTYGTATGCTGCAAAACTGTGAATCGTTTGGGTTTTAAAACAAACAAAATATTGAGCCTTAATTCCAGAGAAGTGCTTCCATTGATTTGCAGGAGAGCAAATTCCGGCGCAGGCAATCTCTGCCTTGAAATATATGGCTGTTTCTTTAAGGTGATTGTATCTCCACCAAGTCAGTCCTGAGAACATGAAAGCAAAACCGACTTCATTGATTTTAATTGTCCATGCCAAGAGAAATTCAAAAAAGCGGCAGCATAAGCAGCCAGAGAACAAATGGGCTTTGCACAAATTCTGCTCTGTGGCTGCCAGGGTCTCATCCCTGTGTCCGGGCAGCGCAGAGCAGCACCTCGGTCATCCTTGCTGTCCCAGCCTCCCCTTTGCTGTCCCTTTTGCTGTCCCCCTTCCCTGCCCGGCCAACAGGACATTTCTTCTCCYGCTGCTTGCCTCTGCCCTCCTCCCGTGGCCACGTGTTTGCAGCGTGCTGGCCTGAGCTGCACGCACTACGTTTTGGAGACGGGGAGGGGTAGCAATGCTGGAGAGGGTATAAATATGAACCAAATGAATTTATTTAATGCAGGAGGCATTGCAGCTCCAGAAGCACATCAGCAGTGGCAGCTCTGGCTATTAGCAAGCGACTGAGAGCTCTCCAAGTGGCTCAGACTGCTATGCAGAAAAGGAGTTCGGGCACCGAGTCCTTGATCTCCATGAGCTCGGTGCACATTCCTCTTACCTCCCAGCGTTAACATCTGCGGCCCCTTGGCGCCTTTAGCTCTCTCCTTTGCTCCCCTGGGGCTATATTTTCTGCAAGCACCCTCACGCTGTAGCAAAGGACATGCTGGCTAATGGCTAATTCATAGATGTTCCTAGTGTTCATTTGGTGCAAACTGTCAGGCTGCCCTGAACTGCAGGTGGAGGGGCCAAGCTGCAGACAACCCCGTGCCCAAAGCTTGTGTCCCAATGGTGTGGGAATAGGCTGGAGGAGATGTGGAAACCTGGATCCAGGCTGTGTACGTAGCTCTCCTCGAGTCTCACGGCTTGCCAAAGGCAACGATGGAGAAGCTGCCTGCTCAAGGGGGACTTTGCTGGTTCTCATGCTGGTTTGCTGTGGTTCAGAGCATCCCTGCCTGCTCCTGGGGTCTGCAGAGCACAGTGGAGGCTGGTGGAGGTGCAATCCATGGGCTGGGAGAGCCACRGCTGGCTGAGAGGAGAAGCTTTGCCATCCCATGCTGTGCGTGTGTCCACGGGGGTGCCGAAGTGGGGACCATCGCTGCCAGCAGTGCTGGGAGGACTTTGCGGAGCGGGGATGAGAAGCAGGTGGGGTGGAAAGTGGCCCCCAGCCAAGGYGATGCTCTGCAGTCAGAGTAGCCCTCCAGTGCTACTGTCAATCCCAACTGCTCTTCAATTTGCTCTGACATGATCTCCTGCTCATAGAACACCTTGAGACGCTTTCCATGCAAGAGTGTCCTGGAAGCGCTGCCCTGTGTTGCCGAGTCTCTGCCGCCACACAGAGCAGCATCGCTAGGAGTGCCGTGCTCTCCTGACGTGCGGGAGGCAGCAGAGGGCTCAGAAACAGCCCGGGACCCCCTTGCAAAGCGAGCYGGAGCTCCGGAGTGTGGCACGGGCAGCACGTTGGGATGCAGAGCGGGCAGCCAGCGCGTTGCTAAGCAGTCCAGGCACTCGCTGTTCCTCCGCTTCACCCTCTCCATCCCYGTCCTTCCTGGATGGTGGGAATATATTTTCATATCGGAATAGCCTCGCAACRTTGCGGGTTGTGCTGTTATCCCGGGAGGGGGCGGATTGCAAAGCGCTTGGCGTGTAACACCCACATACGGCTAATGCTACGGGCTGCGTGCTGATAAAGAGGAGGTAATTAAAGTTTAGTCTTTTTTATAGACTAATCTCACAAGCATATATTTATGAGCCTGATTTAGAAACATCATATTACCAAGAGCACAAGATATTTGTGTTGCTTGTAAATTCATACATGTTCAGAGTGTACCTTTTTTTAAAATTGAGGTAACGCTGCCAATGCCAAAAAGAAATGAGCTTGGACTYGTTTGTTTTTCTTCACCCCCACTTCCTCCCCCTCTTTTTCAGGGTAGGGAGAAGCGTAAAAAGCAGCAAATAATTAGCTGCGTGAGGCAGTGATATTTCAGAGGAGACACGGTGTGTTTGGAGGGGCTATTTGCATCACGTTTACACCGATGGCTTTGAATTTATCTTCATCTTGCAGCAGGTGCAAAATCTTCAGGGGAATTTGGTGCTTTSCGAGCTGTTTTTAAGCCGTCTGCAAAGGGACCAGCACGTTCTCTGGGAGGCCAGAGCCAACCTAATTGGCATTAGATTAAGGTGGGGGAAAAATCCCTTGTCTGAAAGCTGGTGATGGCGGGAGCCTCTGACCACATCCCTGGCTACTTGCGTGAGGTCAGAGGCTTTGAAAGTAGATTTTTATTCCTGAACTTCTCTTGTGTCCCAGTCTAATTAAGATGTGGTTAATTGGATCAGTAGCAGGAAAAATCTCAGGTGCAATTCTCCCCTGAAACCGAACAGTTTCTGACGCTTTCGCCCTTTGCTCTCTCCATCAGAGGCTGGAGGGAGAAGTTGTTTCTTCCTGATCCACAAAGAAGTCATTTCTTGCTGTTATTCGTTCCTGGCTGCTGGCTGTTGCTCGGTGCCCACCACAGTCCTTGGGCATTCCCCACAGCGCGTCCTCCCTGCACCGCTGTCTGGACCCACTGCCCAAACTCAGTGTCCAAACTTGGTGGCTGTGTCTGGGGGATTCCTCAGTCCTTACATCTGTCTGTGTGCACGTTTCCTTCCTTGTTTTCCTCCTCTTGGTAAAACGAGTTTGATTCCATCCTGTTGAGTTGAACTGAGTTTGCAGATTTGCAATTTAAACATCTCAGAATCCTTGAGCTTGCAAAGAGGGGGACAGGGGCTCACCCGGGCAAAGCTCTGGTCTCTGGCATTATGAGTCAATCTGGTCAATCATCAGCTGCGAGATGGGTTGGGAACCCCTTGGGGCAGTGGGGGAGCTCCTCATTTTGTCTTGCATCTTTATCCCCAAGCCTGGGGAGCCTGTTGGGGTTTGTTTARTTAGCAATGGGTTGTAAAGCCTACATTTGCCTGTGTTTTCAGAGGCCTGGCGCTGAGCTGTTCATCTCCAGGTGGGTGTTTAAACGCAGTGCAAAAGTGCTTACACTGGAGTGTTAGTGGTCGGAAGAGCAGGCGATGGGATGGAAAACGAGAGAAATGTCGCTCTGTTTAAAGAGCGAGGGAAGGATCTGCTTTTCTAATAGCTTCCCTTCAAACCTGGCCGTGAGCTGGCCACGAGCAATAAAGAGCTCAACGGGAAATCCAATTTCCCTTGGAGCAGAAGTCTCCTTGTTTTGGTTCAGTTGGCCGGAGCCAATTTCAGGCCGTTCTGCAGGTCAATAATTAGAGATGTGATGGATATGAGTGGGAGACGGAGCCTGAGGGGTTGGGAAGGTGGTTACATGAGACTTGTAGCACATTTTCCCTTTCCTCATGCAGCCAAGCTCAAATTCAAGCCTCTCGAGCAGGCTTTTTGCTGCTTCAAGCTCCTGTGCCTCCTTCCCTCTTAGTTAGGCAGAAAGCAGCAGCCCATGGGAGTAGCGGAAGGGATGGGGTAGGTTGGAGCCCCTGGAGTCGGCCTGGGCTCCGCCTGTGCTGCAGGAAAGGTGCTGTCCTCGTATCTGCAAATCATGCCCTTGTAGAACAGGGATAATACTCACCGAGCTCGTAAGGGATTTACACCTTAATGTTCGCAAAGCACTTTAAGACCCCGGATTGAAAGGTGATTTATAATGGTAAAATTCAGTGATTCAGTGTTCTCTATTGYATATCTGGCTGTGTCCAGTTATCCTGATTGTAGCTTTTTCTTCCTGAYTTTTTTTTYCCCCCTTATTTATTTATTTWTTTAGGAACAGTGCCAACGAAAAGCAGTATTTCATCGTGGAGGGCTCAGCATGCCCCAGTAGAGGACAAGTTTTTGTCCTGAGGAGGTTCTGAGTTATGCTAACCRTAGGGGTAAAGACTGGGGAGGGGGAAAAAAATAGCATGCCAAGGTGAAGGGTATAGGAGACCAGTGATAAAAGCTGTGCATAGKAGTGGGATGGTTTAGATGATGTGTGCCTGCAAAAAGCATAAAAGGTGCTTCATAAATAAACATTTTGTGTTCTCGTGGTGGTTGCAGGGGAAGGACTTCTYGGCCACTTTTGCTGTCCTGCAAATGGCAGCAGAAGCATCCCCTGTAGAGGAAGCTTTTGCTGGGCATCCCGCCTATCCTGTAAAACATAGGCAGTGACAAGGGCTCAGCCCGCATGTGAATTCCCTGCCCTGGCACCAGGATTTCTGAAAATGGAAGCAATTGGAGTATTAAGTAAAGCACCTGAGCACTAATTTGCTTGATGTATTTCCGCTTCAATTTTCAAACAGAAACTTTCTAAACCTCACTTTGCTGAGAGCAGGGAGTAAAGGGGAAGTGCCTGGATCAGGTTCCAAAGCTGAATAAGTGCTCTGGATTTGGAGCAGGGATGTAGGCAGCTCCACTTGGTCGTCCAAGCTGTTCCTTTCTGGCCCCTGCAGTAGCACGAACACATCCTCGCTCCCTATCTGGCATTTCCCTGCTCTCCGAATAGTTTCCAGGTGGCATGAAGCTGCCTCCCGAACCTCAGCAAAGGGACTCGGCTCTGAAGGGAGGCTGTAAAACTTGGTGCTGGTGCAAGGTGCCAGGTTAAATAGCCTTGGCCATGAGCACCTCGAAGCTGCTGCAACCTTCTGAGCTCCAGACAGGTGGGGAAGGAAGAAGAAAAGGGGCCAGTCGCCTTGGGGTCACTGAGGACAACCGCTTTATGGGTGGTGGGAACCTCTTGATGAGCTGGAGAGGTGACCAGAGGACCAAAGCTTGTCACAGTCACCACATCAGCGGAGGATATGGAAGGTAAAAGTGCTTGTGGCCTGTGCTGAGTGAGAGCCCCTGGACTCCCCGAGGCAACCAGGTCTCTCAAAAACCCTGTCTATTGCTGTTTTTGTTTCCTTCTGCTGTATAGCTCACAGTTCGGTCTGCCCACTGGGCTCTTTCTGATCTGATTTGATGGACTGAACACTTTGGTCACCCTGGCCCGATGCCGCAAGAGCTYGGAGAGCTGCGGCCCGCTGCCCATGGCAGGACCTGCTGGTGCGTGAGCTGCCGCCTCGCTTGGGTGCCACTCTCCTCTGCTGCATAGAGAATTCCCAAGGAAATGCAGGGAGGTGAGAGTGGCCACAGAGGCCTTGTGGGCGCCGCGTGGCCAAGCGTGGGGTGTCCCCATCCCTGGGGGCGCCTCCCTGACCGAGCTGTGTCTCCCAYGCAGCCATCAGCTGTGCTGGGCGGCGGGCAGACGGCCCGGGGGGGCCTCGGTGCGAGCCGCCTGCGCGCGGGTGGCAGGCGGGGACGGGGACCTCGCCGTGCCAGCGCGGCCTGCTGCAGAGCCATCTTTCACCTGTCAGGAGGCGTCGAGGTAGCGGCTGCAGAGAAGCCTTTTGTGAGCCAGGTTTGGAAGATACCGTAAGCGTCTGTGAGTGACAAAAACAAGCTTTCTGTGTAATACCTCCTGCCTACAAAAAGCGGCTGGCTCTGTAGGTTGCTCTGTTGTTCCTTGTAGTCCCTGTGCGATGTCTGAATATTGAGATATATCCGTATAAATAATTAACGCTTGCTGGTGCTATGTAAAATCTACAGGCGTAGGTTTCTCCTGGTGTCAAGCAAAGTGAATGATCCTGTGATACAGGCAGCTCCTGGATTTGGCTTGATTATTTCTGCGACTTGCCAAAACTYGCTTGATGAAGTGGTGCCAATGAGAAGAGACTGCTGCTTTGCCGTGGTCAGAAAGGCGGAGCAGCTCTCGGAGATTTGTTTTGTGGGAAGCCAACTCTGAGACTGGGCAGGGAGCAGATCTGTGTGGGGCTCTCAAGAGAACCCATTTCTGAGGACTCCTGGAAAATGTGCTCCCCAGCCTGATGTAACCCAGTAAGTTAGCATGAATGCTTAAAAAATATATGTATAAATTAAAATAATTAAAATAAAAATGTGATTGGAAGGCTGTAGTTTGGAGACTTGAGAAGCAACTTGAAGTGCTACTGAGCTATGTATTGATTTAAGATGCCTGTTCTTCCCTGAGGCACAGCAGGGTCCTGCCTCAGATTCCCTTCTTCTGCCTTGTTTGCCTCACTGTGAGGGTGAGGCACTTTGGTGGCCGTGCATACCGGAGCGTGGGGTGCTGGGCCCCTGGGATGTGTGTGGTCGTGCAGACCTGAGGGGAGGCCAAGGAAGCCTCTGGTGTAGTTAGTTCTTTCTCAGCATGAGCTGTTCTGGATGGACGGGGCTGGGCTGTTGCTTCTCCTGATGGGTGTGCTGCTCTGCTGGCTCTGCTTACCCACCGCTCTCGGCTCTCCTTATCCACCACTCTTGGCTCTCCTTACCCGCTGCTTTCATCTCTCCTTACCCACCTCTCTCTCTGCCTTCCAGGTTCCATGAAGAGCCCTGTGAACAAGACAGCTCTGACGCTCATTGCCGTCAGCTCCTGCATCCTGGCCATGGTGTGCGGCTCTCAGCTCTCCTGCCCGCTGACAGTGAAGGTGACTCTTCACGTACCTGAGCACTTCATTGCTGATGGTAAGTCCTGCCAGTGACTTCAGCCTCTGTGCTGCATCAGGACTGTTTTGAATGAGGGAGTCTTTCACTTTGCAGCCAATTTATACCAGCTTGAGACATTGCTTTATAAACATCTCTGGGGGACCAGTTCATGAGTGGTGAACTTTCCTCCTAGTCCTCAAGGGAGTTCTTCCCAGCAGGAGCCTAACAGTGCCAAGCAGGTAGATGCAGGTTACAGCGTCTATTGAATGTCAGCAGCCCAGCAGTCCATCTGTGTCATGGTGCAATGAACTGGTGAGGAAGGTATGAGGATGATTTGCAGGTCAGCTTGGGAAGCAGGAAGGTTATTCTTTTAATCTACATTTTTGTTTTCCGTACTGGAATTGTTCTGCCCCTACGTTCTCCCTCTATCCCTGTCCCTATATCCATAGGTTTCGTGGCCTTTTACATGGGCCACCGAAAAACACAGATCCTCTGCATTCAGCTGGAGGAGTTCCTCTTCTCAGAAGAGTGGAGCATGAGTGTCTGCAGACCTGAGGCAGAAATCTCAATTGTGTCATTACTATTATTAATAATAATTGTGACAGATGGGTATTTCTCTTTTCCTCTGAAACTGCTGATGAGTCCTGGGAAATGGCACAGAAATATTCCTGTCCTGCAAGAGGAAAGCTGTTTGTCCCAGGCCCTCCTAGCTGTGTAGAAAATGAAATTGCTGGTATTTGAGCAAAGGCAGAGATGTTTTGGAGAATTAGACGAGGGCTGCTGTCACTATTTATTGCTTTCTCCGACTGGTCTCTTCACGTTTGTTGTGTTTCACTGACCTTTTCCACATAATGTTCAGTGAGCGTCAAGTGCAAGTTTTCAGTAACATGAGGGCAAATTTCATTTTCTTCCTGCAGACGGGGCCCATTATTCAGTCGGTTCCAATTCTTCAGCTCCTGCACTTGTCTTGCCGAGCAGGGAGTGATGAGGGGGCACCTTTTCTCTGCCAGCAACACACAGTGCAGAGCCCAGTGCAGAACTGGCTGTTGGGCAGCACCGCCGGCTGCACCGCTTTCCAGTATCCTGAGGCTATCTGTGGCTCTGGTGTTGGGATGGGGCCAGATCTTGAGGGAATTAATATATGGGTTAGGGTAGATGCGTGAAAGCTGGGATGACGTGTCAGCAGCAGAGTGCAAAGAAGAGGGTCTTAAACCATCACCTCGTGCTGGGCAGGAATTCTCCAGCCTGCTTTAAGTGGGGCTCACGCCTGACAAGAGTGGTTTCTCCTTGGCCTCGATATGAATGCCCAGTAAGTTCCTTGCGCTGTAAGGCAGATGGAGCACGTGTTCCCTACCGCAGACCTGCCCAGCAGCAGCTCCGCAGCGGCAGCTCGTTCAACGCTCCTGCGTCTCTGCTGCAGCTGCAATGATGACCGTGGGAATGAAGTTCCACGCAGCCAGYGGGTTAATATCCCTGTGCAAACAGTGCTGGCTGCGTGAGCCCTTCTGTACGGTAATCTCTGATAACACTGATTAGCTGCTAACACTGGAAATTGCTGCCTAATCTCAGGATACACAGGATATCCTAAAAGYCAAACTTTGGCCTTAAAGAAAAGAGGAAGAGAGGATCTCCTCTCTGGTCTCAGACTGGATGAACTGGACTTCAGAGGATGTGAGACATGAAAGAGGGGACTTCAACTTTTTATAAAAGACTTGTAAATATTGTCTAATCTGCAAAGAAATATTATGGAAGGTTTCACAGATTGTCATTCTGAATAGCCAGAGAACAGAAACCCTTCTTGTGCTTGGGAAACTGAGGCCGAACCAGGATCATGTCCCTTTGAGCCAGGTGCTGACCTAGCTAAGTGTGAACCCAATTCTCAAACTGCAGCACTTAAGCTAGGAAATATTATTCTCATTTCAAAACTGGTTATGGCAAAACGGAGGAGCACAAGTGACTTGTACAAGGTCAAAAAGGATGAGAAGTCAGTGGTGTAAACAGGCAGAGAGGAGCCCAGCATCCTTCTCCTAAACTGCAGCTCTAACCCAGAACAGACATCACATCCACAAAAAATGAAACAGRCTGCAACGTGACTCCTTAGCATTGAAGGAGGGAGCTGAGCGCTTGTTGCCAGGACAGAGGTAGCAGTGCAAATTATGCAAATACTGAGAAGGCTCCAATGGAGATGACAATGAAATACCAATAAAACAGATTAATATCTTTGAAACTGGGGGAAATGGGATGATCTCCAGTCCTGACTTAATGACTTTTCTAAAGAGGAGCTGGCAAGAGGACCGGTAGAAACGGTTTGGAGAAGAATTAAAATGAGCTTTGTAATGAAACTGTAAAATATAATTATGAACTGCAAAAACTTTTAAAATATTTTTTATGTGAAACAGTTGAATTCTTCATGTAGAAATAGCAGAGACATTTTGCAGTAGCTATCAATTTAACTGGGATTTCAGGATTTCATTCTTTTACGTGATAACTGAGTCCATCTTCTGGGAAGGGAAAAATACTTAGAAGTTGTCCCCTCTCTTCCACAACAGCAGCTTTTCAACCTGCACCAAACTGGCAGCAAAGGGTTATAAAACATTAAAGTGACCACGGAAGTGAGAGGTGCTTGGAAACGTTAACAGCCGCCCATCAGCACCGAGTGTTGCGTACTCGCCCTTTCCTCATGCTCCGCTGTTGCCGTTTCTTTGCTCTGCACAGGGACCAGCAGAGGCCAATGTTTAAAATCAGTGTCTGAGGAATGTGTTTGGGCGGCAGCTCCTGATGCTCTTGCTGAAAGGCGAGAGCGTTTTCCCCTCCTGCGCAGAGCAGCTTTGGGGCCGAGGGAAGAGGGAGAGCACAAGCCCTTCTCCCGGCTTCCCATGCAGGGCTGCRTTTGCAGAGGGCGGGCAGAGCTTGTTCTGCCGAGTCCTTCACTGATGGAATTGAAGCGCTTTCACCTGGTGACAGCAGAGCCGATTTCTCCAGCCCGGATGAGGCTGGCAGCTTTGATGAGTCTCAGAGCAGCCCGCACACCCCACGKAACCGTGCACTCGGGTCTTGTAGATGTTGCCCTGCGCTTCCACAGCCCAGTTCCTTAAGCTGTGCTCTTTTGGATTTTCCATAATGATAAGCTGGACTGCAAGAGAGGCAGGGCTGGTGCATTCGTTGAGATGTTCCCAGCTAAGGGAAGGATACCCTCTAATTTCTTCTTGATAGGCAGATTTTCAATAGATACCAGGAGCCAAGGAAAATTTGAAAGTACGGAAGCTACCAACACCTCTGCAGGAAAAGCCGAAMAAAGACACGGCTGAAAGAAATCCCTCTCCTAGCAGGTGAAGGCTCCTCTTTGAAAGCAACTTTAACCAGATGCAAGTGAGCTCCTGCCAGCAGCCAAAGCCAAACTGGAATGAGGAGAGAGGGGGCTGAAACCCACAGAGAGCCCCTAGCCTGGGCGAGAAGCAGCTTTTCCCGTCTCGAGCAAGCACTGGCRTTAGAGGAAGAGGCTCCTGAGCACATGGGGGAAAGGGAAAGGTTCAGGACCAGAAGCTGACACCGCAAGGTCTAGGAAATATCTTACAATCAGCAGCATTAATAACCAGCCTGTCTGCACTGCACATTTCCCTCTCTTGGTTCTTCCTTTTGTTCGCTTGATGGGTCCCCCACCTCCAAGCAGTTATTACATGGTTTGCACAGCTGCTCTCTCCCTGTTTTACAGGGCAGCCAAATCCACACAGCTGGGCACAAGCTGGGGTGCTGGGAAGCAGCTTGTGCCCAYGTCCTGAGAGCTGGAGATTCCTTGCCCACGTTGGGGCTGCGCAGGGCAGAGGAGGGTGCTGGTTCTGTCCCAGCCTGCCCGGGCTGCACASAGGTGCAGGTGGTTCCATTGAACTGATAAGGATGGAGAGGCTTCGGCTTCTTTGGGATCTCTCACCATGTGCAGGAGAGGGTGGATTTCTCCCTCCTGTGACACCACTTACTCCGTGCTGGGGTGGGTCTCTTCCTTTTTTTATTCTCTCTTCTTTTTTTTTCATACAAAAATGTTTTCAGTGGCTGCGCCTCCCTTTGGTTACTGCCACCCCTCCAGGGGACGGAAACATCCCCTTGGGTGCAGCCCCTGCCACTGCTGAGCAGGCGTCTTTCCCATTTCAGAGCAGGTTCAAACTTACAGAAAGGATCGTAGGAGCTTTTATGGGGATTAGGAAAAGCGGAGTGTTATTTAGAGGAACTGTTTGCAGCCATAAGGGTGGGGGAAGGAGAGAGAAAAACAGCACTAAAGCCCCTTATGAGTGTGTTAGCCACTCAATTTGGTGCATTCAGTGTTTTTTCTCTTGTGAGTAATCACTCAAAAAGCGGAGGCACCAGCAATGGGAGCTGCTTGCAAGAAAGCAGGGCTGGGAAAGATACCCTGGAGGACTTAGCCTGGAGTGTGTCCTTGCTGCACAACAGCTTGAAATATAGCATCAATTAAAGCTTCCCATTTTTACAGCCTGCATYGAGGTTATAGATGGCGTGGGTGGCTGTTTGTATCTGGGTATTTTAGTGGGAGCGCTAGGTGAGATCCTCTGTGGCGTACAGAAGGAAGGAAGAGCTGCATTTAGCTAGGGGCTTGCAGCGCTGTTTTATAATTGGAAATAAAGGAAAGGGCAGAAACTAGTTTTCTGTCACATCAGAGACGTCTCAGAACATTTGCAACCTCCATTCYCTCCTCTTTGGAGACGCCTGCCAGGGACAATGTGCTAATCCCTCATCCTCRCCCGTCGCTGGGCTCTGCGCTTGCCGTGTATGTAGGTCAGTGAGTGAAGGTACCAGGCGTGCAGCGACTTTCCTACCCGCGGCTCTCGGCCTTCTTGAGCGGGCTCTGCTTTCAGGGGGCAGCGAGGCTCCTGCCCCTGGAGCAGCCTGGCTGAGCATCTCCAGGCAGCTGTTTCTGCTGCTGCTCAGCACACTTCAAGCATGGATGAGCACCCCATGATGAGCAGCAGCTCCCCTCTGGTTTGAGCCTAGGGAACCACAGTGCTGAGTTGCCCTCAAGAGCACGCAGGACACTGCAACCTGAAAGGGCTTTGGGTTTGGGCCCGCGGCACGCGGTGGGGCGTCAGTTTGAGGATGCCGTGCCTGGTTTTCTGTACGCCTGGCGCGCCTGCCTCTCCCGTGTGAACGCTGCCGTTCGGTGATTGCTACACAGCTGATCAGTAATTGTTTCATCTGAAGATTATTCATTTCTTTCCCGCCGATTGTTTCCTCCAAGACGCCGGTGGAATTCGATGCCGCTATTAGCAGCTTTTGTTAATTTTCCCCAAAGATTGACTGAGCTCTGCCGACTGCAATTGCTGGGCTCGCAACAACTTTTCATTTTGTTTTTAATTAAATTTGTTGCTTTAAATTGTTTGCTTTTGACATCTCCTGCTCAATCTTGTGCAGCCCTCGGAGGTGACCGGGCATTCGTTTGGCTCCTCAGACGTGTGCCCCTGTGCGTGCTCGGCACGTGCTGCGCGTGCGGCCGCATGAAAATGAGCAGCCGAGCCCAGGAGCTGTGGAACCGGCTGCCTCTCTGCCCGCACCGGCCCCGTTTAGTGCTCTTGCTTTTATAGCAAGGTGACACTGGATGTGCTCTTGGGTTTGCAAATGAAGCAGCCCGGATTTATGCCGGAAGGGTGGAGAAGGAGGTCTAATCTCAGAGGGATCTGCCTGAGTTTCCCTGCCAGCAAAGAGGAGTCCCAGACTCCCTCGCAGGTCAGAACCTTATTAACACCCCCTGAATCAATAGAAGGAATTGCCTGGCTTTAAATTGGGKTTTTCTTCTGCTGTTCTCTCAACCTTGAGCCATTCTGTCACACAAACATGTGTTTCATCAYGTGGAGACCTGTGTCAGTGCCTCAACAGAAGCAATCTATTCCTGTTTCAGAGTCTGGCCAACCCAAGTGCTATGTGTTGCTGGTAGGTGACTGCATTTGGGGACAGCTTTGCAGATTATGTTTAATTTCACCGGCACTAATGAGCAGGTCCCTTCCGTGTCGGCGGCACAGCTCGCTGCTCCTCCCGCGCCTCTTTGGCTGGTGAGGAAATGTGAGCAAATGGCTGCAGTGTTACCAGATATGAACTCTAAATATTAACATCAATTTATAAACTGTATCAGCTCGGATCAAAGGGATTCCGAGACTGCTCGGCGGCGTGAACGCTCTTTGCATGAAGAACTAATGCGATCCTGTAGGCTGAAGTACATCATGTTTTTATCGTTCCCATGACAGGCTTCTGATCCTGAGCTCGTTTCTTTCCTTTGCTGGGTCGGCTCCCCCACCCCTTCATGTTGTGAGCCAGCGCAGCCTTGCAGCCCCATTCCCCTCACCTTGTCCTGCTGATCCGAGGGGAGTTGTCGTGTCCCAAGGTGGCAACAAGGAGCTACGTCTCCCAGTGCTTGGAAAGCTCAGACCAATGAGATTTAACCAGGAGGTTGATGGTGAGGGATCAGGGTGGGTTGACCAGCTAACCTAGCAAAGCTGCTGGAGAGATGGAGAGGATGGAAGATGGATGTTGGTGCCCAGCCCTGCGGGAGCAGAGCGGGCCCGTTCGTGGCGTGCTGGCAAGTCGCTCCCGGCAAGCCCRCTTGGACCGTATTGGCTTCCAAGTGAGAATGAACAGGATAGAGGCAGCAGCACTAAGTGCAGCAAGGCGGGGAGGGCTTTCTGAGCTTGTGATGCTGGGGACCTACTATTTCACTTTTTATTTCCCCTAACAAGCGGTGGTGTTGGGGTATGATCCCTTGATGAGTAGGCATTAGCTTGCCTTGATCCTGTGGCTTATTAACTTCGTACGTGCCGCCTGCCTCGCTGTGTTGTCTGTCATGCCAGACACAAAAACTTCTCCATTCACACACATTTTATATATATATTTTTAAAGCTTATCGTGGCTCATCCATCATCTACCTCATGAGTTAGACTTTGACTGGATTTCTCTGAACACTTGTCCGACATTTAGAGAGCCGAGAAACAGCCCCAGGCTGGAGCGTGGGAGTTGGGAGATGCTGAGCATTAAGTGGAAGCTTTTCTTTAGGAATCTTATTTCTGTTTTAGCCATTGCTGCCTCAAATGCCTGCTGAGGACGTGACTGTGTTTTCATGAACACCTGTGCGACTCTGTTGCCTAATAGCTCCATGAAGGTTGTTGTGGTCGCTGGGAATTTGACTGTGGTGTCCTCTGAGTTCCTCTGCAGGTCCCTGCCCGGTCCTTGTGCAGGGAGGRGATCTGGAGGACATGGATTAAGGACAAGGGAGGGGCCACACTTGATACTGTTGGCATGCATGTCACAGACGTGTTGAGGTTGGAAGGGACCTCTGGAGATCCTGTAGCCCAACTCCTCTCCAAGCACGGACACCTAGAGCACATTTCCGAGGGTCATGACAAGGGAATCAAGAGTGAAGCTGGCCACTGGCAGTTTCAGTATTTTTTGTTTTTGTTCAACAAAGCACCTCAACAATGGCTTCAAGAAACAGCTAAAGCTCTGCTAGCGAGGTCAGGAGTGCAGTGGTGCCAGGTAGTGGAGAAGCGAAAGACCCCTTTATTCGACTGGTAAGCCGGACTTTAGCCCACACCCCTTGCAGGAGTTGCATCCAAATCCACCAGCATCTTCTCGCTCTTAGTGTTTTGGTTCCACTTGTATTTGGAAGAATATCTACAAGTCACTTTCCATATTGAATTAAATACAAGTGATTTTTGTCAGCAGTTCAGCCGTAGTGAAAGCTAGACGGGCTTCCAAGAAAGGAAAGAACTGTGAGAATTATCAAGCAAGTGCCATTCAGTGATTGAAATGTCACTCTGCTCCTCCCATGGCGGGGAAAAAAAAAAGAGAGATGGGTATGAGTCTTAGCTGTAATTCTGTGCTGATTTATATCGTAAATGTCCTTTGCCCATGTGAAAAATGTGTAGTTTTGAGCGTGTTTCTAACAGGTTGGCAGGTGCTGTAGGTCGAGGAGCACTGGTGCAAGTCCAGGGTAGCCTGGTGTCAAGTGCGGCTTGTGATCCAAGGTGCATTCAAATAAATGAAAGAGAAAGGAATATGTATAAACTTTTCCTGTTTTAAAAAAGTACCAGCTTAACTTTTCAGTTGAGTCATTTCCCCTTTATGTGTGAGAGAAAAATACTTGAAAAGCAAGATGGAATTGAAATCTCAGCTTTGAACCTGGTGCAGTTGTCTCCCTGCTTTCAATTTAGAGTGAAGAATGAAGAATTCACATTTGAAGAGGTGAAATAATTCTAAAATTGCCAAGTTTGGAGCCAAGGGGAAGAGGGGGAGAAGAGCTGAGCGCTGCATTAATCCATGGACACAATCTTCCACTAAGCCCCCACTTAGGTCAGTGTATGTCCGTGCTGGGAATTGAACCTCTGTCCAGCTCTTTGAAATTTCTGAAGCAAATTCAAAAAGTGGAATATTTTGTTCTCCAGCACAACATTTGGAAAGAGAGCACCGATCAATGSAAAGAGCTGATTAAGGAGGAGTTGCCTTTTTAGGAAAAGTTCTTTCAAGTTTAACAAGAAAAAAAGAAAGAGGGGGGACTCTAAAGGAATTGAATAGGGTTATGCTGTGTAGATAGAATTCCTAAAGAATGGAGCAGGAGGTTCTCTCCTCGTAGGGTTTGGGGAAAAAAAAAAARACATAATAGTAATCCTGGAACTGATGTGCAATTGTTTGATTCTGCTGGGGTGGGCGCACGGCGGGGCCCTGCAGTGTGACCTCCCAGAGCACTCAAGCGCAGAGCACTGATTTTAGATCAAAGGGAATTTCGTTGGCCAAGACRGGGCGAGTGGACTAAAGAAGAGAAGGATGGAGGGAAGAATAAACAGGAATTCTTCAAAAGGAATTTTTTTTTGATCTTTGCTTTTAAAAATTAAAAAAAGAAAAAAAARRRRRRGGGGGGGRAAAAAAGCCCAAGCCCTTTGGCTGCCTTTTAGGCGCTTTGTTCTTTTCTCTTGTTAAATATCTATTCTGAGTGGCTTTATCCTGTTTTGTTCTGGCAAATGATTTTTGAAATGTCAGAACTTGAAGCCTCTTTTGTCGTGGCTTAAGCGCTTCCCCTGCACATTGAAGGAGACCCGCATGTGCAAGACATGAACTTCTCCTGCCGTCAGAGCCACGTTGGCTTTGATGGGAATTGGAGAAGGGGGGAGGAAACGCCATGCATGCAAAAACCCAAACAAAATCAGGCGAAGCCGTCAAGGCTGGTCACGTCTTATATTGACTGCAATGCAGCGAAGCAGAGGGCCTGTCCTGCCTCCCTAGGGGCTGCAGGGTCGGTGCTTTCAATAAMTTTTTCCCTGTTCAGCGGGTTGATGCACCTTGCTGCTTACTTTACCTTGGACCCTAAATGTTTCCCTACAGCGGGGGTTTTACTGTGCTCCTGAATGGGAGACTTGACCCAGGACACTTGCAGTGGGGTGATTTTGATTTTGGGAGCTCCATCTCTTGTGGATATCGTGGTTGTTCAGACTTGAATGGATAAACRTGAACGTTTACCTGAGCTGGCCACCTGCTCGTCTGAGCACCCGCGGCGGCTGCACGGGGCAGTTTGCACCTTGATGGGGTGACCCGGGAGCTGCTCCGGGTGTCGCATCCCCCACTCTGCCATTCTGCTGGCCTCTTTTCTGTGGTGGCCACTGATAGAACTAGAGGAAATGGCCACAGACTGAAGCACTAAAAGTTCCACAGAAATTTCAGGAAAAATTTCTTGACAGTGAGGGTGACAGAGGACTGGAACAGGCTGCCAAGAGAGGTTGTGGAGTCTCCTTCTCTGGAGACCTTCAAAACCCGCTTGGACGCAGTCCTGTGCCATGTGCKCTAGATGACCCTATGTGTGCAGSGGGGTTAGAATAGACSATCTCTAGAGGTCCCTTCCAACCTTAAGGATTCTGCGATTCTGTGATTCACTGGTGTTCCTTAAAAGCCTGAGTTGTGGAAAGGACGTGTGGCTGAGGCTTGTGACAAAGCAAAGGYATTCGAAACGGCTCTGGCTCGGAAAAAAAATGTTTGCTCTGGGTAGTTTCTGAAAGGATTTGATGTTCAATCTGCTCCTTTTCAGCTTTTCAAGATATTTTTGATAATTGCATGCCGGCGACTTTTGAAAGTTGTGCTATATGTATCCATTCTTTGAAAATAAAGGAGAAAAATATGTGTAAAGAGGCTTTGAAAGCTTCAGAATTTTAGCTTTCAAAATATTTGTAAAACTCCTTTTCCTGTTATTTTTTTCTTAGGCAAGCTATGGAAAGGATCAAGGTTGGGGTGTTTGTTTGTTTTTATCTTGAGTAAGTGAGGAGAGTGATGAGAGTATCTAAGAACATGTCTGGCAATCTTACTTGTCTGAGCTGTGACACACTCAGCTTCAAAGATGTGAGAAATTTCCTTGCTGGAAAATCTCCTCACCTCTCTCCCTCCTGGAAAGAAAGGAAAGTATTTAGAATTAAGGATAACATCTGATTTTTTGCCTTTTTTTTCTTCAGATTAAAGTGGAGAAGCCTCTATTTGACTGATTTGCTTCAGTTCATTTCAGTCTGGCTGTATTTTAAATAAAAGTGGGGTTCCTTAAGAAGCAATTCAATCATGAACTGGTGTTGCTTCTTTTCACTGTGTGGAGACAGAGGGTGTTGTCTGTCCCTATAGCTCAAAATGTGTTTACGTGTTTCTCAAGCCTCACTCATTATTTGGTAATTTCAAAAATGCAAAACGAAGATTGACAGGGTATTACATAGATTTATATATGTAAATAATTAACAGCCCCAATGGGTGCATGACGCATTTCCATTTGGTAAAATAAATCAGTAGTAATTATCATTAGTACTTAAGGATAGCTTTAAATATTCATGAAAAAGAATGAGAATTAAAAGAAAAAAATACCTGGCTCTAAGAGAATGTTTTGTGCCCTGTATTTCAATATATTCCACTGATGGTGTAGGATTTACCCCATAATTTACTGTTAGGTTGTGTCTGATTGAGCTGTGTCAGGCAGCCTCRGTGTCCGCAGCTTCTTCCTTGCTGTGCACCCAGAAACATCTGGATCTTGCACCTCTACTTTTCATTTGCTTGTATAGTCGATAGTTTGGCCACTTCCATTTTCTAGGAGTGAAAAGAGGCATTTGTGCATGTGCTGTATAAAGAGTATATAGAGTGTAAATTCAGGTACCTAGGTTAGAGATTAGATTTTCATGGTGATGAGATCTCAGCATCTGGTAGAATGAGGCCACTTGCTTGAATGCTGGACTTCAGGCTCCACTTCTTTATGTTTGTCATGGCCAGCATGGTACAGGATGGGGTTTTGCAGGGCTCTTTTTTTAAGCAGCAGTGATGCTTGTTCAAAAGGAAATCAGTAGCTTGCACTCTAGCAGGTTCATAAGCAGTCATTGCTGTGTGCATTCTTTGTTTGTTAKTAAATCTCTTGGCTTTTGTTGAACTAAAAAAGTCATAGGATGTTTAGAATGAGTCCTTCATAAGTGATATAAGCTCTTAAGTTGCATGGAAATGTGCCCTGGGTCTATTGACTTACCGTTCTTGGGTAATCATTAAGAAAGATTTGAGTTTTCTGATGCTAGTTGCAAAGATCACCCTGCTTCCAAACTTTGACCAACGTCCTAGCACTTGGTGGAAGGCTGCCCGTCAGCTCTGTGTCTGCCTGATCTTACACCTTGCCCCTCTTCTTCAAAGATTTCTTTCTCCTCCCATTTTTAGAGGCTTTTGCCTTGGTAACTTCTGCAAAACACTGCTTAAGAGCAGAGGGTTTTGGGCTCCCCTCTGATCTGTGCAGCACTGTTATAGAGGCAGCCTTATAATCAATGTAATTGAAGATCAGAGTTAATGAGGACCTCTGTGCCTGCAAAATCCCCCAAGTGATGCAGGGCCTCAGATGTTAGATAAGGAAATGATTGGGCTGAACTGAAAATCTATTTGGCTAATTAGATGATGCATATTCCCAGTTGCCAGTGGGGAAAAATACATTTCACAAAATAAAGAAACATAAGATTTTGTAAGAAAAGATTTTTTGGCAGGAATTCACTTCTGACTCTCAGGAGGGAGAAAGCAAGGGAGTTTCTTTGAGATGATATTTCTTATATGAGAAGTTTGCAGGGCCAGTTCACTTACCATGAGCCAAGAAAAGTGAGGTGGGGATGGGACATGTGGCTGATGCTCATGAGCGCCCCAGTCCAAAATCCAAGTGTCTCCTGGACACTACTCGCATRAACTGGAGAAGTGAAGCTCCAGTCTTATGGGGCAAAGCAGTTGTCCCCATTTCTGCAGAGAACCAGGGATCAAATTTAGCAACTCAGGATACTTGGTAATATGCGAGGTACCTCAGACAGAGCAGTGTCCCAGCTGATGGGTCACTGGTTGGGTCACATTCACATGGAGGGGACTGTGCAGAGAACTGAAGTTCTTTGGGTCTAAACATTGGGGAATTTAGTATTATTTTCTTGAACTCAGCCTCACACCAGCTCTTGAAGAATAGAATTGCTCTGATATTGGGACACATGTTTTTTCTTCGCAACAGTCTTGAAAGAGAAACCAAGAAAAAAGGGGATGAAAATGGCTTAACAATCCATCAAGGGGTAGGAAGTCTACAGTTTTCCTTGTCCAATTCACAGCATTTTGTAGGAATGGTCTCCATTTTGGTCCTATACATGTCAGGGGAGAGGAGTTCTAGGAATTGACTGATAACGTTAAAGAATCAGTTATGGGAAATGAGGAGAGTTTAATTTGGAAGCTATTGTGTTATATGTGAATTTTTCAATGTCTTATGTAAGAAATCTGTTTCTCCTCCTCATGACATGCTCCCCTTACCTATAAAAATTTTAGTCTCTTCTTACACTCTTCTAAAGCACATTTTTCTTTCCACCTTCCAGGCAGCAGCTTTGTGGTGAGCGAGGGGAGCTACTTGGACATCTCTGACTGGTTAAATCCAGCCAAGCTTTCCCTTTACTATCAGATCAACGCCACCTCCCCCTGGGTGAGAGACCTCTGTGGACAGAGGACCACTGATGCCTGTGAGCAGCTCTGCGACCAAGAGACAGGTAGGTGAGGCCTGAGAACAATGAAGACCTTAAAAATCTGGGACGTGCAAGTGAGGGTGCAAGGTTGATCAGTATTTTGATGCATGCTTGCTTTACCTCTACTTTAGGCTCGTGCTAGGCAGAGGACTAGAAGGTACCCCAGGAGTGTCATATGGTGGTGACCCCCATCAGCAAGGTATTAAGAAGGTGCACACCAGGAGGGGGATTAGACATAGTTGACCTATTGGTTCTTTGCCAGGGCTGGAAGGACTGCAGGTACATGGAGTTTAGCTACTTCTAAGCTGCACTATCTCACTGTCCAGGCTGGAAAATTTAATTGTGTGTTTAGCCCTGTTTCCTTCCCCTTCTTTTTTATTTTTTTAACTATTGCACTGCAGAACGCGACGTTTTTTTGTTACTACTTCTGCCTGACGTGACCTAGGTTTGCTCTCTCCTCTAGACTTTCCTTGTGGAGTTTCAAGGTTTGTTGTCTTTGGTAGCATAAATGACCTTTCTGCTGTGCATGCACTGCTTACACATAAAAGCAATAGCCTGTGAAGCAGCAGCAAGTTGTGACGGGTCTCTCGAGACATGGGGTCAGGCAAAGGCTTCCCTTCTCGTCTGTGCTCTCCTGATACTCTGTGGGAGCTACAGACACCTGCACTTTTGCTGTGTCCCAGCACTACACAAGTTGTGCTTTGAGAAACCTGGCTCTGATGTCTGCAATGGAATGCAGGAATGCAGAAGACAAGCRATGGAAGATTAGGGCTAGGTATAGAGTGGGAAATACATCTGTGAATAGATGTACAATCCCCAGCTCAACATTTCTTGTGAGGTGACATCTCATCTGTGCAGATAACAAGGTGTATGAAGGTGGCTCTGCTTCCCATGGCCTTCCCACCAGATGCCTTCTTCAGGGAGTGAAGTGATCCTGTTGCTCTTGGCATCTGAAGAACACGCAAGTGGTCCTGACTCCTTGCAGAGAAGTGTATATCAAACTAACTCCTGGGTCTCTGTGAGGGCCACTTCCCTCCTCCTCCTCCTTCCCTACTATCTTTCTGTGTGAGACTTTCTGGTTGCTAGAAGAGACATTGGTTTTGCCAGTAGATTTGAAGAGGGACAGCTCACCAAGAAGGCGGCTCCATCCTGCCATGGGCTGTACTCCTAATACACAGTGACCTGAGAGAAAGAAATCCTCCTGAACCGTGAGCTGTGAACCATGAATAAGGTGTGGACTGGGCATAAACTCCATCCGTTCTCATCCATCCCATCCACACCTGAGATGAAGATACCATGTGCATTGTCATATCTTCACTTTCCCAATCAAGACAACATTCCCCTTTCAGTAGACTGGTTTCTCGAGGCTTGTCTGCGTGGAGACACTGACAGGCACAACTGAAGCCGAATAACCGTTCTAGCTGCATTCCCCAGGTAGACAAGWCCTCAGTATTGCCTACGATCGCCAGAAGGGCTGGGCAGTGGGGAGCAGCCACCCGAGCAGATGGAGATGGTTCAGGGAGAARGCTTTTCTCTTCCAGATGTCCTGATGCTGAAGAATACTTTTAGGCATCTGTGAAACTTGGCAGTCTCTGAGGGAGAGGGAAGATGAGTTCACCGATCCCTGCTTCAGAAGAGAAAAGAAAAAGAATCTGTCTACAGTTGAAACCAGGGTGGGGCTGTATGGAGGTAAAACCTGATTTCCCAATTGGAATGAGCCCTGCAGCTCTGTTTGTACGCCCCATGCCATYCGTGGCATCAGAGAGGGCTAGTGTAATTCTCACGCAATCTTTGTTCTTTTAAAACTGTTGTTTTGCCCCATTTGCCCAACTGCTGCTTCCTGTGTGCCTCTTACTTGCTGGAGCAAGTTGTTTCCGCTGCTGGATGCCCCATGCTTGAGTAGRATGTGTCAGATCTTGTTTACAGTGTTCCTTATCCCAGGAGATGCTCTGCACAGCATCCTATCTGTGCTGTATCCTGACCTCGCCTGCTGCTTTATAGCTCCTTTCTTGTTCTCTCTGCTGCACCCGGTGCATTGGGGTAGATGCCCAAGGCAGTGACGACTCAGCCTGTTGCTGCARTCTGCCGCATCCTTGACATCTCTGGGACAGCAGTCACCAAATAGCAAGGGAGCAGTCCTAGCTCTGGAGGTGCTGGAGCAGCAGGACAAGGCAGGCAGCTGAGCTCAACCGTGGCATGTTGCAGTGTGCGATTCCTCCCCCGGGCCTTGTACGAGCTGCTTTGAGTCTGCTCTTCCTTCAGCACAGCGGGCAGAGCTCYGGGCAGAGCAGCCGGGACCTGAACTGGCAGGTGCCCCAGCTGAAACATGTAAATCGGAATTTGTAAATCAGCTTTTTCCCTCCTCCTTCCTTGAAATTTGCACATAGGTAAAGAAAAATTGTTGTCCCTTCTATGCCAGCTGCTTCCTCAGAGGTAGAGTAGCACAGGCTGGTGGGACCACTGCTTTTCAGAGCCTAGCTCTGAGACTCCTTTAATGGTGTCCAAACTTTGTGAAGAACTGAGCAACTACCCACTGAAAATTAAGCCTTTCGAAGTGCCTACTTGACACCCTACCTTATCCCAGGAGTTTTACAGSCTCTGTGAGCATCCCAGCTGATGGATCCTGGGAGTTTCCCCTGCCCTCAGTTCCCTCTGGGCTGGGTGAAGTAGCCAGGAGAAGGAACCCAACAGAAAGTGGTGCTTGAAGATTCAACCAAAGCAAACAGGCAAAGTACCTCATCAGCCCTGGGCTGACCTGTGGTTGCACAGAGTACAGGGCTCTTCATGTATGAGGAACAAGTGCCCTGTACTTGTCACTGCAGTGTCAATACCGCCTTGTCCCAAAGCTTCCTTGCTGTAACTCTTCAAATAGACCTCTTCCACTTGTGGAAGTCAGAGGAAGACTTGAGGAGGAGCCTTTCTCTGTGGCAGTGCCACAGCTCATAGCACAGATGTTCAGAGGGCACCAGTTCACTTAGGCACTGCCTGCTGTGACTCAGCTCTTCTTCCTCCTAGGGCTGAAGGCTCTTGTGGGGTTTCCTTTCGTATAGCATCTGTCTTTGATGGGCTAATTCATGACTCAAGTCACCAAGTACTGTTTCAAAGTGAATTATAATCTGCACTGAAAACTGCAGTTCTGAAATGCTAGGAAATGTCAAAATATGTTGTGCTTTCRTGACCTTAACTTGCCTTCCCTCGTGTTTTGGCAGTGTGACTCATTCTTTAATTAAATGATTGCTGCCCCCTGACAAATTTCAGCCCTATCTTGCAAAGTGCGAGCTCATCAGAGCTTTTCAATGACAGCACAGCCATCCACTCGTGAGCAAAATACAATTAGTCACCTCCTCCTCAGAAAAGTCCCAGCCATTTTGTCTGGAATGACTGCTGATAAATAAATAGCTTCTGCTGAGGGTCCTCGCCTCCCATCTGTGGACATTATATGACAAGTGTGGTGACTGTGCCCCTGTTTGCCTGCACCTTGCTGTCTTTGCTCAGCTTGGATGAGCCAGGCACCTRGTCTGGATCAGGCTGTGGTCTGTTGTGCAGTGAAGCTGGGGTAGAACAGAGCTGTTCCTCCGTTGGAGAATTTCTGCCAGAGCACCCTGTCTTGCTGGCAAGTTCTGAAATGATGGGGCAAGTCCAGATGGGGCTGTTTAAACTGAGCATAGGGAAAGCTTGTCATCTCCTGTGGCTGAGCATCAACTCTCTTTGCTCTCTGTTCTTTCCAGGGATGTTGAGTACATTTCTAGCACTTCTGTTTGTGCCACGCATGGGGTTACCCGCTCGTWAAAGTGGGGAGTGCTGCTTTTTCACTGGCCCCTCTCCTCGGCGCTGGGAATGGTTATGAGGGCATCCACTTGTGGTGGCATATGCAAAGTCTGATTTGTGAGCACAATTACCTGCTTTGTATGCACAAAATTGATTCACTTGCACATTCTGTGGGCATAGCTTAAGAGGCCTGCTGGAGAATTGGTCCCTCAGGGCCAAATGCTGGAAAAAAACAGCCTCTGATTTTGTGCTGTCAGGCTTGCCAGAACAGTGGCATAAATGAGATGGATAGCTACCTTGATTAGCAGGTGCAAATGCACTAGGGTTTTTTTCACCGTCCATAAATCAGACACTTATCCATCGAAATTCTCTCCTTTGCATTTGCAATTGGTTCCACCCACAGAACAATAGGGACATACTTGTAAGAAGCGAATGAGRGGTGGAAACAAAGGGTCTTTTCTGGAAATTGGCAGAACCTCCCCCCCAGTATTTCCATCATTTTCAAACRGATAGTTTGTTACCAGAGTCACAGATGGTATTCCTGTCCTGGTAAGCAGGGGTCTTGCAAGCAGGAGAGAGATGTAAGTCATTTTTAAGCATATCCAATTTTTAAGGGTGCTTGTTAAGAGATTTGCAGGTCGCATGACTGAACATTTAAATTGGGAGATAACCAACCTTGGTAAGGGTGTATTTGTGTGCATGAAAACATACTTTTTTTTTTTTTTTTTTTCCAGAGAGTTCAATTAAGTATCACGCAGCTTTTGTGCACATGAAGTGATATTTGTTTGTTGCTGTGAACTTCTGCTATTCTCACTGTTGGAACAGCCCAGTGTCTTTATTGAGTTAGACTTTTATAAGATGAGCTCCTGTCTCTCTAAGGTATGCAGTTTAATAACTTGGTCAAAAACCATGTAATATACGATTTCTTTTCATGAGGTGGCACAGCTTGCCTTACGTATCAAGCAGAGCAGGAGGCAGTTAACTCCCAAGCTAATTTAGCTTCRGGCTGAAGTGTTATACATAAACAGCCATCAAAATGTATGCCTGCAAGAGGGCTGAGTTAAGGTTATCTGYGCTGTCTTTACACTCTCATTTTCTGCCATTAGAGTGTTTAATCCTGCAGCTGCTAATGTTCTTGTAATGGCATTTCTAAGCTTGTCTAAAGACCACGGAGAGGAGGGAGGAGAGATGAGGTCTGTGGTGTGGAACCACTCCTGGGTCCAGCTCACCTGCTCGGCCCATCTGTGCATCCCATCGAGGGGCCAGAGGCTACTTCTCAGCCTCCAAAGGTGAGTGCTGGAGCTGCTGGACAGCCGAGGACAGCAGCTGTGGCACTGGCAGAGTCTGTCCCTCGTGCACTGCCAGCACATTCGGGACCTTGTGCTGTTCTCTCGCATCCGCCGTGCACATGTGCCAATAAAGATCTTCCTTAGCTGCACTGCTTAGGAGCTTAGCAAATGATAATGAGAGTAATGTCTGTGCAGAACGTAAACCCAGGCACAATTCTCCAAAGTTAAGCTTGTGCTTAAGTGCTTTGATGCATCTGGGCAAAGAGGGTGACCTTCAGTGGGAGTGGAGGAGGAATGACTGTCAACTTAATTCCAAGTTACACCCCTGCAGGGAGAGTGTATGCTGGTGGAGCTGAGCCCTCTGTCTCAGCTCCAGGTTGGACAGATGGGAGCCACCCTAGAGCCACAAAGATGTCCTGGTGGCCTATTGATAGCTCCCCTTCTTTCCTTGGGAAATGAACTACTTTTCCCAGAATTGTCTTTCTTATCAGGATTATGGAATATGCCATCCCTGGAAGTTGGAAACGGCAGATAACAAGGGCGAGAAGAACAACTTTCAGAGCATTTTCCCTGCCAGTTGCCACAGCTGCAGTTGTTCAAGGCGTCGCAGCCACAGCCAGGGGCTAACCCTGGCTTGGACAGCAGCTCTCTGAAGATTCTTCACTTGCCCATTGAAGTTGGGAATTTAATGATCTATTAAGACCATTTTTCATCCTTGCCTGCATTTAATTTTCTGTGAATACGTTTTTCAAAAAGGGCCCTTGCTGTGCCATCCCGTAGAGGCGCAGCAAACTCTTTATGGAGCGTTTTGTTGAGGATTTTTTAACTTTCTGAAGTTCTAAGGATCAGAAACCTTGGCACGAAATCTGGTCCTCGTGTATTTTGGCCCTTTCCCAGAAAGTTCTTCTTCCTTTTCATCATCACTGCTGACAGTGGTGTTGCTTCCTGGGGGAATGGGCGCGTGGGAGAAGTGGCAGCCGAGGGCTCCGGCACCCTCGCAGACGGGAGATGCTCCCAGCACCAGGCTGGTGTTGGGACTACAGCTAGCAGCTGCTTCAGTGCTTTAATGCCCTGTGCTAGACTATAGGTGGAGAAACTCCCTTGGAGGGACAACGTGGTATTTGAGATGTCCCTGGCACTTCTAATATGGCTCCTGATGTTTGTGTTTCCCRTGATAGGAAATCACCTGTCACAAGCAGCCCTGCAAGTGGCACGGTCACCCCACTGCTGTGCACTGAAAGTAACCAGACCTGGGCAGCCTCCCSCCATGACCTTGGCAGCTGCAGACCCTTCCCGGGGTGCTGAGCTGGCCTCACCCGCACTGCGATGGCACTGCGGTGTCCCAGCRTTTCCAGAGCGTCAGATGGGCAGCCAGGGCCCCACTGTTGTTGAAGGGGCTGTGTCCCGGTTGCTGCATTGTCGGCTTTTCMGCTTCTGCTTGGCCACCCAAGGGTGCCACTGGCTCGAGTCAGTAGAGCTCAGCATGGGGAGCTCGTGCGTGCTGGGAGGTCATAGTGCGGTTGTGTGCCCAGGGCTGGCTGGCAGCAAAGAGAGACAGGGCTCCGGTGGCTTAGACACATCCTCAGCGTTGGAGAGCATCAGCTTCTCCAGATGCTGAATTAAGAAATTGTTTCTGTGACGTTCTGCCAGGAGCTCAGAAACCCTCAGCAAAGGACAGATCAATCCCGYGCTTCCTCTGGACGCTTATGAGACTCTGAGGCCTAGACAGCTTCATTATTGGAGGGAAGCGATCTCGGAGGGACACAGTGACGTGCATTGATCAGTTAGCTGCTGCTCCTCTGGGCTTGTGCTATCCGTCAGGAGCGATGGCAGTGTTCCTGCGCGTAGCTGTGCCCCGGCTAGGGACAGCGCAGCCCCTTGGCCACCAAACAGTGTTGTGGTGCACCCGCCATGAGGTGGGCTCTGAGGAGCAACAAGGTGGGGCTGGTGCACGGTCCGGTCTGCTGTGGGCCCGGGGTTTTCCCTCATGGCAGGGAAGGAGCCCTGCTGGCAACGCAGGAGCAGGAGAGGGCCTCCCGCATCCTCCCCTGCTGGCTGGCGCCAGGAGCCTGCGGGAGCGATCCCGTCACCCTGGAGATGTCCGTGCGCAAGCGCAGGAAGGCCCCATGCCGCCCTGTGCCCGGGAGAGACGGGCACCGTGCCCGTGCTGCCAACACAGAGGCCATCAGCRGCACACGGGGCCGCTCAGCGTGGCCTGTTTGCCCCATAGTGCTCGGCCTCCTCCTGCCGCTTACAGGTGGCTGCCGCCACTCACCTCACACGTCAGCTCGCCGCCCATGGAGCCAACRGCAGGCCCAGCGGCCAGGGGGCTTCCCAAGCAGAGGTGCTGCCCTAGCACTGCGTCCCACCAAGAGGAGCGGAGTCTTAATGCCCTCGATGGAGGTGCCGGTACAGAAAAGGAAATCCCCCAGATCAGCAGCCCGGGGTTGGGGCTCAGGAACCCCAGGTTTGTTCCAGTAGTGTCCAAGGCCTCTAGCTCCATGAGTAAAAATCCCCATGATTGCAAAGAGCCGCTTTGCTGGGAGCCGCGGCAGCGTGCTGCGTGCTGGGCTGGCGGATTAAGGGGATCTGGTGGCATTATCACAGCAATCGCCTCGTCCTAATGAGGCTAACGGGATTACCCCGGCGCGCTGGCGGGATTCCTCTGGGTGCGATTCTTCACACCCTWCTCCGCAGCTCCCCAGGGCGGCTGCGGATGGAGACGACCAGGAAAATTTCAAACACGGCTCGAGACCCAGTTTCCGTCTCAGAGGAGCAGCAGCACAGGGCCGGGTGAAATAAAAGAATAAGTTTGCACTTTTCATATTAGAAAATAATACTGGAAATGGCTCAGGCTTCCTGTTGAGTTGASCTAGGTGCTGGAGCTGGTTTTATTCCAGTGTAGCAGTAGTTTCCTGTGCAGCTCGTGTGTACTGTTGGAGGCGGTGAGCCCAGCGTGACTTGTGCTGGATTACTGCTTCCTTCGGGTAAGCCATGAAGCTGCAGGCTGTTCCGAGTCCTTTGGCATGTTCCTGTGTTACCCTGTTCCTCTGGGCAGGCCCCGGACTCCTTTCACTTCTGTCACTCTAGAGGACAGTGGCAATGGCTGGAATAATCCAGGAYGACGGTTATTCCAGCTGGGACTACACAGTGCCTTCTCTGCTGCAGTGCATGCACAGAGTGGTTCAGGTGCTGGGGGCTGAGGAGCCACTGCCACCCCAGCTGGCAGCCCCTCGCTTCGCTGTGCTTGGCTCTGGCACTTCGAACTGAGCTATCAGTAGTCACCACCAGTCTCTGTGGAAATGAAAGTGCAGCAGAAAGAGGGATGTTGCACGTGAGATGGATCKGCCACGGTTCTGGCGTGTGTCTTGGTGGTTGTATCTGCCCTGTTTCTGGCGTGTGTCCTGAGGKTTGAGCCTCAGGTTCATCCCCTGTAACCAGCACAGAGACCCTGATGTCACCTGTATTTAGTTGTGCATATGCAGTCTTTGGGAAAGGAGCAGAGGGGAGTAGGAACAGGAGCAGTAGCTGTATGCAGAAACAGGCTCTCGGTAACTCTCCTTGCTGCTGTTGCTGTTACATTCCCGACTTCTCTGCAATGCAAGAGGTGTTTCCACCCTCACAGCATTTTGTTAACTGACAGACTGGAAATCCAGCTCCATGCACCCAGAATTTAAGAGGGACCTGCTCTGGCTTAAACCAAGCAAGTGCTCTAGCTTAAACTAAGCAAGCAGTGATCCTGCCTCTTGGTATAATAGATTGAGATTTTCTGTGGATTATCCAACCTGACTTGTGGGTTATGAATTCAAAGGAAGATGAATGGATGTGTTTTTACCACTGTGCATAGTGAGGCTGTCTGTTTGCAGAAATAGGATGCTTTTCACAGCATTTTGCAGATTCAGAATCATTTGTCCAGTTGCAGAAGCTGAATGCCACACCGAGCCGTGTGTGGAGCCAGGGAAAATTGCGTCCAGCTTGAGGTTTGGTTATTTGTCAAAGCCCATCGCCAACTTTAAGCTCAGCTTGAATCCAAGCTTTACCCGAGTGATGCTGAGCAGATCTGTGCATCAGAAGCACATGGGATTTAGCCATTTGAGGCAGGAGCACRAGTTTTTGTTTGATTTTGGCATTTGTTATTTTAGTGACATATTGGAAGTCCATTATTTAGTAAAAAGTGTTTTCTCAAAGGAGGAGTTGGAGGTGGAAGGAACCCCCTTTGCTGTCGTTCTGGGTACCTGGCCCTGCCAAGGGAATGTTTCTGGGTGTGTGGAGATGAGCCCTGCTCACCACAGAGCTCTGTGGCTGGCTCTGCAGCATGGCTAGAGGGGCTGAGAAAAGAGATAAGATAGTAGCAGAGTTGGAGGGGCTAAAGAAATGAGTAGGTATCCAGCAGTGCTAAACAAGCAAATGCTTGTGAAAAGCTCTAGGAATGCAACAAGCTCTGCTGAGTTTTGTGAAAATCCTCCTAATAAGTCTGATCTTAAATCATTTGGTTAAGGAGGGCACCATCTGGTTAAATGGGATTTCTGATTCTCTACAAAAGATGTGCGGATCTCCCTGGAAGAGGAGGCCACGTGGGCTTGGTGGGGGCAGGTAGATGGGATCCCAGGGCCTGGCAGGGCTCTCCCTGCTCCCTCTGCTGCCTGTTGATACCCASACGGAAAGGTGAGTCCATGCCAGGGCTTGCCCTCTCACTTACAGAAATAAACCTCCCAATAAACCACCCAATAAAGCCTCGAGCGCCGGCTGTAGCTGTTGGAAGTCTAGGATTGGAGTCGATAAAATCAATATTTCTTCAGGTTGATAGAGTTTCTCCCTCCAACACCAAACTGACTGAACAGTAAACAAGCCAGCGGACAAAATAAACACGTCGGCGCTGCAGGAGAGGGGTTAACTGCCTTGGCACCCACAGCTATCAATAACGAGGGAGGCCGTTTGGGCCTTTTGATGCCAGCCTGGGAAGGTGTTGGCTGCTTTGCTGTGATGTCCGTGGCGGGAGCAGAGAACAGGCCCGTGCCCCGAGCCTCCCAGCTCTGCTTTGCAAGCATTTTGAGATGTCTCTCGTTTGCAGAGCATATATTTGTTATGTAATAAGTGCCAGGAATTAATGATCCACAGCGCGGCTGAGGAAACTTGCGTGCTAAGCACCCAAGGAAAAAATAACTTCTCTCTCTTTTTTTTTTCTTCCCTTTTTTTTTTCTCCCATCTCTTAAATCACTGATGGAGCCATTAGGACATGTGTTCCTTAAAGCAAGAATGCCCCAGCCCGCTGGGCTCGTCCGGCACGGCTGAAATCTAGCAGGAGTTAACGCTGCTGTCTCCTTCCCAGCTTTTTCCCTTTGGAAAAGTAACGCTGCTACCTCTCCCGTTATGAATCATGAGGTTAGCAGCTTTTGACAGATCATAAATCAATGCTTCGAAGTCACTAGGACAAATCCCAGGACATTTAATCTTTAATATTAGACGTGTTTAAAGCGGTGAATATTTCATGAAGGTGCTGTTGCATTTTAGCACATCATTAGCTGTCTCTTTTTTTCTTCTTCTTTTTTTTTCTTTTTGCCTCCCTGTTTCCAGGCGGTTCTCCTCAAAAATCTCACCAGTTGAACCCCRTTCCTTTCCCTCCTGACAATAAAGCTCTTTACTGTAATCCCTGCGAGACATTTTAAGAACTTGCTTAGGAACCCGAAGAACACATAGGTATTTGTCAGTCTGCATTAAYTCGGTGACAGGGGCATCCCCGCTGCCTCCGTCACAGCATCTTCCCTCCTTCCTCAGCACCCTGTGGGTGACAGCAGGGGTTAAGCTGCTCCCCTGGCTCTGCGCCTTGACCAGGGCTTAAAGCTCATCCTGCCACTCTGTGAGGCATGAGTGTGATAGGGAGAGGGAGTAGGGGGAAACAAAAAGAATCTGGTAACCAACATTCAGTGTGCAAATCCAGATCTTTTTATTTTGCTGTTACTTGCTCCAGGATAGGTGTTTTTACCAAATATGGAATCAATTTGCCRAAAAGGTTCCGTGTTGTGCTGTCAGAAGTGTGTAACAGGGTGAGCAAGCATAGAAGGAGAAAACAGGAGAGCTGGGAGGTGACAGGGACCAAGAGCCCGTAAGCACCAGGAAGAGACACAGAAAAGGGTGCTGAATACAGAAGATAGAGRCAGGGTGGCCTGGGAGATCAGATCTTTCTGCACTATGTTCCTGCCATGGAAACAGAGCCAGAAAAGCTGGGAAGGAGACACCTCTGGCACTGCTRATTTTGGGGTTGGGAGAGAATTTACTCTCCCGACATGGCAGGAGGTGTTATTAGGGGAAGAGATGAGAATGGCAGCTCTCTGCCATCGTGGGTCCAGCACGTTGCAGGCTGAACTGCAGAGGTGCACAGGAACACAGGAGGAATCTCATCTGCAGGAGTGCACAGGTAAGGACAGAAGGAATCTCATCATGTAATCCCCTTCATAAAAACCTTTTCTTTGTATATTTTATCTTTCTGCATTTCATCACCTGGGTGCTTCAGGAGAATCCAGATTCTTTTTTTTTTTTTTTTTTTTTTTTTTTTTTAAATCCAGGAGCAGGGAAGCCTGTGAATGACAAGGATGAAGTGTCCAGTGTAATGATTTCTCACATGCATCTTGTAGAAAGAAGTCTGATCTTTTCCATTTTCCTTTTCAGGAGAATGCAGCTGTCATGAAGGTTATGCCCCAGACCCTGTCCATCGTCATCTGTGTGTGCGCAGTGACTGGGGACACAGTGAAGGGTGAGTGGGAGCTGAGCTCCCTGTCTAAAAATATTCTTTCTCTCTCCTAACCTCCTAAAGTCAAATCTTCCCATGTCTATCACCAGGGGCAAATCCTGGGGCACAGTTATGTGGTGTTCTTCCTGAGTGATGTGATCTGCTTTCTCTGTCTCCTCCTTTGTCTCCTAGACCTTGGCCCTACACCACACTTGAGAGGGGATACGATTTGGTCACAGGAGAGCAAGCGCCGGAGAAGATCCTCAGGTGAGTTGAGTGACTATTCATCCCACTTGTCTGGGAGATGTGAGGACTCCCACAGCAGACTGCTACCTCCTAGTCACTCCCCGCTCTGTCCTGGCGCATGTTCTGAGGCACTCTGATCTTATTTGCCCATGGCAAACCTTGAAAATATGTCTATATTCTGCCAAAGGAGAAAGACTTTCCCTCTCATGCCGTGTGCTGGGTGTGCATCTGAGCAAAAGTGAGGACAGTATGCGCAGAAAAATCACCTGCATTAAAAGGACCAGTATGACCTACCTCCATGCTCTCCCTGTCATATCTTTAGCTATTTCTCTTTTATTTGTTTGCACTGGTCTTTTGGTATAAGATCAGGAGACTAATTAATCTGGTTATGCCACTGTTGCTCTGATTTCCAGGCAATCAGATGCAGCAGAGGTCCAACATTTACTGTAGATGCTATGTTTCTACATGGTAAGTTTCTCCTTGTTCCAGGTCCACCTATAGTTTGGGTCAAGGTCTGTGGCTGCCTGTCAGTAAGAGYTTCGTGGTACCTCCTGTGGAGCTTTCTATCAATCCTCTCGCCAGCTGCAAGACAGATGTTCTGGTAACAGAAGATCCAGCAGATGTCAGGTAGGAAGCAGATTTCTCATTTTGTTCATGCTTGAGTTGCTAGACAGTTCTTTAGATTTCTGTTGAGATTGTGGTAATTTCTGGGACAGTAAGTTTGCTTACTTCTTTTTTCCAATGAGAAACCTTTTATGACAGGTCCATCCGTCCTTTCTTTTGTCTTTTTTTTTGTTTGCTTTTGGTGGGTTTTGGCCAGGCCCATGTATACAACTTTCGATTTAGTCAAGTAAATTTTTGCAAACTGTTGGTGAGGCAGTTTTTGACTTAAAGCTGATGTTTGATTGAACAGCTTAGAGATGCATTTGCCAGTACAGAGATGCCATCATGTTTCAGAAACTCATATGTATGTTGCACACAGCCAGCCCTAGATAGTCTCCTTTGGTGATCATGAAGGACTAGGATCAGACCTGGTGGAAGGCTGTGTCACTTGTCCAATAGCTATCTTAGAGTAGTGTTGATTTTTTTTTTTCTTCCTTGAGTTATATAAATGCCCTGATATTTCTGTGGCTTCCCTTTCTTGGCTAAGTTGTCAGGGAAGGAGGAGAGGAGTTTGTGGTGTGGGGTCTCTCACTTACACCCTCGTAAATGAAACCTGAATTGAGAATACCAGATATAAATATTGGAGTGACCCAGGTAGAGTAATGGAGGCAAGTTCAATGAGCTTGTATCTTACATGCTGGCAGTGCTGAATTATTAAAACTTTAATAAAYGTAATAATAAATATTTGATGTTGAATTATGGAAAGTTTCACAGATACAGTGAAAACCAAAAAAACGATCTATTATTTCTGCATTAGAACTTAAACACTTCTCAAACAAGGATCAGGCAGGCGGCTTAGGGTCCTGAATACCCTGTGATGGATGGAAATCAGGGGGGCACCATCTCATCTGAGTACTGAARGTTAATGGTGGGAACGGTGCGGCAGGTCTACGCTTGGGTTGCTCAGATCCACCGCAGTTTGAGAGCAAGGACGTAGCCTTTCCCAGTGCCCACGAGCACTGTTTTGTCCCATGTCTGTGCTGAGAGTGTCCTGTGTCTGTGGCTCTGTGTCTGTGCTGAGGCTCTTGTGCCCTTCTTGCTTAGAGAAAACACCCAAAAAAGGTGTAAAGGTGTTTGTCTTGCAGCGTCTTTGCTTTGTCCCTCTGCGCAGAGATACTTATCTTGGCAGTGTGATGCAATGGTTCTGGGGGGTTCTGTTTTCCAGCCCGTGGTCTATAGTGTCTGTCCTACCTTTGGCCGTGGATGGGGGCCATACAATGGCACAGGTATTCAAACCGAGGCAGGTCTCTGCGTTTGGAGGGGCCCGTTTGGGCTGTGAGATGGCAGTGGTGTCACTGCCCCTGCACTGGGGGCTCCTCTGGGTGGAGATGCAGCTTTAGCGCGGCCGTGTCTCAGCACCAGGAGCTCATATCCTGCTCTGTATCCGTGCAGTGGGAACACATCCGTGTCTCAGCACCAAGGGCTAATATCCTGCTCCATATCAGTGCAGTGGGAACGCAGCCATGTCTCAGCGCTCTGCGTGTCCTGCCTGCTCTCCCATAATCTTGTGATGGCAATTCAGCCTTGTATTCCTTCTGTGTCATTAACAGCAAGCGTGCTGCATTCCTCCAGACCTCTCATTAGTCTGACACCTTTTGGCTAAGGGGTCACTCGTCTTGAAGACTTTAATGGAGGAAAATTGCAGAACGCCTGGTTTGGAGAAAACAACCGATGAAGTCTGTGCAGCTCAGAGGGTTAAAGGTTTGAACGTGGCTGTGTGTTTTTATGAAGCTGTTTGAGACTGCGGAAAGGACAGGTGGGGATCTGCTTTTCAGCAGCTCTCCAGAGAAATGCTGACTCCCTGCTGTTGTTCTGAGCAATATTGTTCTCAGTGTGTTTTGTTGCTGAGTAGTGTTGTAAGATGTATGCAAGGGTTTGGTGAATTGGAACAAAAGGAGCGGGCTGCATTTCAGTCATTAAAGAAACTTCCTGGGGATGCAAATGAAAGGTCCACACAGAAGCATCCTGGCACCTTAGCCAGGCAGGATTGCTGCCTGTGCCCTGCATGAAGGTTGGAGGCGGCAAGTCCTTACAAGCAAACTAGATGGTGATGATTTTAGGCCTCATATATCATATATTAAGCACAGGGTTTCTCTAGGAGTTAATGAAACTTGAATGTATTATGTATGAGTAACCATATTAAACATCCCCTCCTCAACCCCAGAGCGTGACCCTTTGCATGTTGATGACATCGCTCGCGCATAATTGCAGCCGCGCTAACGGTGACATCTTTGCTAACACATTCCATGCACCTTTCAACAAACAGSCAGTGCTCAACCCCGCGAGCGAGGCGGGAGGAGATGGCAAGTGCCCCGTCATCTCCCACTTCCCTCGCGCGCTCGGCCGTCGCCGCCGAGCCGCCCTCCGCTCGCCTCTCTGCAGCCGGGTGCTGCACGGCCCGGCGTTGCCACCAGCGCTGAGCAAAAGTTTAAAATTTCTCCAGAGTAGCTAGAAACCACGGGGGAAGCCTAAGGTGCTGCCTGACGTGACATATAGCTCTATCGTTATGGCAACCATAGAAACAAATAAAATCCCTGCTTTTGCTTGACAAGCCTTTGAGATGTCCTGATGGAGAGACAAGTGTTCAGCAGAAGAATGAATTCTCTTGAACTCGCTGTCAATTCACCTTTGTTTTGCTCCCAAGTGATCCCCTTTGCTCTCCGAATCCTGGCAAAGTATAATCAACAGGCAGTGTTTTGTTTTTTTATGTTATATATATTCTTGTTTCGGTTGYTAGTGCAGCGCATGGTGTGTTTGTTCTGAGCACTGCTGTGCTGTGCCTGAGCTCCTCACGTAGCTCCTCACATTCAGCACAGGGCTGAGCTTTTCTTCCCTGCCCAAGATCCGCGGCCACTGGTGCAAGTGTCATGGAGACCTTTGCACGAGCTCCTGTGTGGCACCTGTGGACGATGCCCTTTCCGGGGCTCCATCAGCAGCCGTATGAGAGCAACTGCAGCAGCACCAGGAGCAGCTACAAGTTTAGCAGTTGAGTGACTGTTGTTCCTGTCACCAATGGTGCTGCAGAGCACAGGAGGGAAGCAAAACMAGAGGAACAGATTTTGTTGATATATTTATCGAGACAATTAAAAAAAAAAGCCAAACATGCAAATGTTTCCTCACGCCCAGATTAATCAATGTTCCCTTTAATGTAGCTGAGATCTCTCCCTGCTCTGCAGCTTCTCTTGATGCCAATCCTGATGCCAGGTTTCCTCTTGTGGTTATTTTCTGCATGTTGGTCCATGAGGGTTTGTGGCAGGGACGAGGGTGCCCAGCCCTGCTCAGCRCCCTGCTCTCCTCTCCATCAGCTTCTGGGAAGCTCCCATTTTGCTCCAGCAACAGCTGGGCTCGGTGGTTGAGCAGGATCCTGGGGCAGGCAGTGGATTTAAGCACTGTGCTGATATGAATACATGATAAAAGAGGGAGCTGCAAGTTAGCAGAATCATACTTCGGGTTTCTTCAATGTTTCTCCTTCCCTATTTGATGGTGAGGTTTGTTTTTATGTCTCTGCCTTTGCTTCCTGTTAAACATCGTCTGCAGCATGCTTTGTAGCTGCCTGTTCAAAGACAGCGTGGTCCCTGTGACCTCTCTGTTTATAGAGAGAGAGCCTTACTACAGTGTTTTATCTTATTTATCTTGTTTTTCCACTCTGTCTGAGGTTTGCTAACGCTGCCTTTGTGACCATCTCCCTGCCTGTGGCGGGACTAGAAAATTCACGGGTGGGAGAGAGAGCAGCGAGTTTGTCCGGCCAAGACTTTTTCCCTCGCTGTGATGTGTGTCCTACCTCACACCACATTTCACCCTATAGATTACCAGCAGAACCAGGGAGCAATATTCTACCTGTCGGCCTGCAAAGCACAAACCCAATGGGTGACAGTTCATGGTGTGGTCACCCAGCAACCTAGGGCTTCCTGGCCAAGTCAGGTCTTTCCTCACCTGCTTTTCCATAACTTAGCCATGAGCTTTCTTCCCCCAGACGTAGAAGATGTGGTCCCCTGGATACACAGCTCGTTGCACCAGCTTGTGCCTCATTACCATCTGCACGGCTACCTGAGCTCTGCTGTGCCAGAATCCCACAGTTTAAACTGGCTSTTCCCACAGGAATGAAAGGAGATGTTGACATTAATTTGTCCATTTCATTGCTTTTTGAATATCTCCATAGGGGATACCTGAGATGGGAACCACCCCATCTTCCCACATTTCAGTCCATCCCATAGAGGCAGCTGGAAGCAGATACCACCTTCACTGGCCTCTTCCTGCCCAGGAGAGCTATTCTACCTTCTCAGAGTTTTACCAGGACTCTTGGGATCCTGTGATTTATCCCTGTAGTTCCTGGACAGAACAATCTGCTGCAGTCTGTGCACTGTCTTCTCCCTGCCTTACAGAATAGCTGCATTGCATCACTTAAACCTGCACCCTATATGAGCGAGGGCCTAATGGCTTCTCCTTTCCCTCTGCTGCTACCAGCACTTGGCCCAGATTCTCGGTCTGCAATCCCAGGGGCAAAAGCTTTTTTTTGGGAGGGATTTGCCAGCCTTTTAGAAAGCATCAGGTCACTGCAGAGGGACTGGAAYGGAACAAGTGGTGATGGGGCGGCAGGGGGGTGAGTGACAAAATGCACTTCACTCATATGAAAGAAATAATAATATGATTTATTAATATGGGCAATGATTTCATGAGATTCTATGGCAAGGTCGCTTATTATTTACTGCATGGAGGCTCAAGATAATACACAATTATCTTGGGATACCCTCTCGTTGGGTCACGAGGTTCAGATTGGACCCCCTTGCTTTCCAGGCACCCAGACTCCTGAGAGGAGTCTGGGTGCGGCTGGATCCAGTCCTAGTCCCAGACCTGGTCCGCGGTTTATGACTAAGGGTTCTTGTGCACATCTACAAAGTAAAGTTAAAGAAAGAGAGTGTGCTGTATTCACTTACCACARATCTGTTGTGGAAAGGCATCTCTCAGGCTCGAGGAGTAATTTTGAGAGGCGTCCCTGCTCAAGGGGAGATCCTGATGTGCAGCCTGCTGCCATGCCAGGAGAGCTCAAGGGGCTCTTGGGCTGTCYGCATATTTATAGGATAAGATGATTGACTTGTAGTCATTTTTTCACTTCAGAGGGCCCTGGCTAGTGTATTAGCCTTATCTCCCCGTCAGGATGCAGCCATCAGRACTGTTATGTTGACATGAGTGGGAGAAGAAATCRGGAAGGTGCCTACCGGGATTAGATAAGTTGCTGGTGGTTAACAACTGAATAGGGCTACATGCRGAAGGTCAGGCTGAGCTGAGAAAGGAGCATATCCGTCACAGGGGCCTGGGGTAAAACAGCCACAGCAGAACCAGCGCAGACCAGGAGYGGAGCCGCTGAGCACCTGCTTGACCCCAGCAAATTCCATGTGCTCAGGCTCGGCTTTGCCACCTTGTGTTTGAGGCTGAGCTCACTGAGCGCAGCAGGAGCTGGAAGCGCGGCCGCTGGGCTGCCGGGCTGGGTTGCCTTCAYGCGCTGCGTGTCGAAGCGCTGGTCAAGCAGACCCTACAGGATGTTCTTCTACATCAGCTTCGAAGAGGGTTTTGCCTTCTCCTGCTCAAAGCAGAGATGACTTCTTAACATGGCAGAGAAAGCTGAGCAATGGGGATGCTGGGGACGGGCTCTCCTCTGCCGTGCRTGGCTTTGGTTCCTTGMTGCGCTCTACYCCAGGGCTCCCAGATCTCCTCTGAYATCCTGAAGTCGGGAAATGGCCTTGAAGCAACGATAGGAGAGCAGATAACCAAGGCCACCTTTCTGCCCCAATGCACATCTCTCCTTCAGCTCAGCTGTAGCTGGGGAGCAGCTCCAGAATGGTCCTGCATCCATAGGAAAAAGTGAATATATTTTCCAAACCTATTTTTTTAATGAAACTTAGAAAGAGCTGGCACCACTAAAAAACCAGTTCTGAATACATTTCAGTTGTCTTAAAATTGTCCGAGGTGAACTGTTTCTATATCTCCTTTCTCCTTTTTTTTTTTTTTTTTTTTTAATCTCCTGTAACTACTGTTGGATCTCTTCATTCAGAGGACAAAACTAATAAAATTCATCAGAGATGAAGTGTTTCTGGGAGCATGCCAATGATCTGTGATAAGCTGCAAAGCTGGTACAAAGAAGAGAAATTAGCTTGGTGGCAGTGAAGGGAACAGAGGGGGATGTGACCAAGGGGTGGCTGTGCTTCCTTTTTAAAGGCACTGCAGGAAAGACACTGCTCCTACAAATTTGGACAGGACTCCTGGAGAAAATGAATTTGTGCTGGGGCCGATGTGAATGCAGCCGCRGCCTCCAAAGACAAATGAAGTTAATTAGTTCCAGGTTCTGCTCTGGAGCAGCCGGCACAGGGTGATGTTTCCATTGACACTGGCGCCTGAGTCGGGTGCCCCCTCGTGCCCCGAGGGGCTGGCTCTGCTCCAGGATGTCACCCCTGCTCCCAAGGTGATTTATTAAGGCAAAAGGCCCTCCCTTTGTCGCTGCTGAGAGCCTCTGAGTCGCTGGAGAGCGATGGGGGTGGCGCTTTCAGAGCAGCTCCGGTAACTGCTCAGCAGTTTGGATACTGCCTGGGCTCTCCCTGGGGTCAAATCCCACTGCTGTCGGTGTCCATGAAAGCACAGGCTCTTTCAGAACTTCTGAGAGGGCCTTGGTAGCTCCCAGGCCACTTCCTAAGGCTGTTGTGTGGCAGCGAGGACCCCGCGACAGCTTCTCAGCGTCACCAGCAGCAGCCTGGGGTCACTCCCCGTCTCCTCCTTCAACCAGGAGCTCCCCAGTGCAGGAGAGCTGCCTGGAGGCCCTCGCTGGCCRCTTCACCTCCAGCAGAAGCACTAGGAGTAGCTTGAAGGAGGTTTGAAGGACCAACCTGCCCAGCGAATGGCCTCCAGAGCACCTTGCTGGCTGCTCTGGACGTGCCGGGGGCTTGGAGGACATGGCACTGGGCAGCAGCGTGGCGCTGCCGTCCCTCTCCACGGACAAGCCTGCCCCCCGCCTTCTGCTTTGCTGATTTAGGTTTTTATAAGTACTTGTCACGCAGTTCTCTGGCCTCCCAAGTCAGTCTGTGAAGCAAGGAAAAACTCTCCAAACTTGTTTTTTTTGTGCTGCTACGCGGAGGTCTGGTGGGCTGTAGTGGTTTCCCGGGCCCTAAGCAGAAGTGCATTGAGCAGAATATTGTTTTGAGGGACTGAATCAAAGAAGAGCATTGCAAAGCTGGAGAGGATTGGAAGGAGGGCTGTGAAGCAAGCAGGAGGGGAAAAAAAAAGAAAACATGAAAATTAGGTGAAGCCTAGCAAAAAATAATCCCATCTTGGGAATTGCCCTGCTTTCACAGCCTGAAGAATTACTGAGCACTAATCAATTCAACTCCAGACATTTCCTCTGGTGTTTTTGATATAATGAGGTGCTATTGGCTGAAACCAAGTGCCTTTTATCATGCTATAGATCGGCGCAGTTAGGGCCGGGCTGCCACACAGCGACGCGGGCTGTGCTGGGCCTTGGGGCCCTGGGCTCCGACGGGGATGTGAGCGGAGCTGAGCAGGCCCCAGCGCCGGCCAGAATGGAAATAGCAGCGCCAGCGCTGGGAAGAAGGGACGTGGCGGCTCGTGCGACGCTTACATAATTCATCCAGTGCATGTTGGTTTTCCTGCGAGTGAGGGAGCGAGAGCGAGGGGTTTGAGCGGGCAGCGGAGGGGACGAGGCGAGGGGCAGGATGCGGAGCCTGCGGTGGCTCGCGGGGCTTCAGACCCGCTGCTCCAGGGAGAACGTAATCCTGCCTCCAGCACAGGGGCCCTGGACACACACAGGGGCTCCCGGCACACACAGGGACTCCCATTTTTCCTTGCATATTCCCTTGAGTGCGGGCTGGGCTGCCCCTCGGTGCCTCTCCAAGGAGCTGGGCGGGCTCTGCCACATGTGCAGAGGTGCCGTGCGGTGTCTCGGCCGCGTCCTTCCCCACCCTTGGGCCTGTCCTTGAGGCCCCGTCCTTGGCTCTTGAGACGTGGTCGGAGGCTCTCATGCAGGCAGCAGCTCTGCAGGAGCTGCCCTGGGCCCAGGAGCTGGCAATTAAGTGCTGGTTAATACTACCCTGCTGCTGTGGAAGGCTTAAAATGACATAAATGAAGAAGCTGAGAATTAAAGCAGGGTACTGTGCAAATATGCACTGAGCTTTTGCAATGAGAAGTCTCTTTATTCAGTTCAATCCTCT
>NW_020455865.1:6972539-6987829 GCF_003342845.1 Nothoprocta perdicaria
TTTTTTTTTTTTTTTTTTTTTTAATCAGGGTGTATTAAACACACACAAATGGGCCGGAGTGGAAAAATCTTGTCTCTAAAAAGCAGTTCCTCTGGATCTGAAACCAGCTTTGAGCCATAACTGACTAGTTTCTAAAGGGTAAATGATAAAAAAGTGCATTGACTCCTTGACTGTTAGAATCCTGGAGGTAAAGGAGTTGCTTATAGGCCTCTCTACCAGACGTGACCTGTGGAGGTAATGGAGCTCGTCTACCTGGCACTGCGGGACAGCTCCCGGAGCAGCCCCCGAGAAACCTGCAGGGAGGGAGGGATTCAACCTGCAGCTGGACTCCAACCTCAACTCCGCTTTATTCCTTAAGTGCCCATGCTCAAAAGTCTCTGCTCTGTCATTAACCCTTCGTTAGCTCAAGCCTACCCTTAATTTAAAGCTTGACTKTTAATTCAGGAGGCCTGAGGCTGTTTTCCCAGGAGGAGGCCCAGAGCCATTCCCAGTGCGGACAGGGATGCTTTTCCTGGGGAAGGCTGTTGTCCTRTCCCTGTCTCCTGCTCTTAGAATCATTGTGATTGAAAAGACCTTCAAGATCATCATATCCAGGATGACCAAGTCTTGTTTCACTCTCCTGGGCTGCAGGGTTGCTGGTGTTTGCAGGGAGTTGGTAGTGTCTACAGCCAACTTGGCTGTGGTGGTTCATCCCAYGCTCCAAAAGACCCATGCAGACCCATGCATTTGGCTGCATGAWACTGAGCCTTGTTGGAGCAGAGGACCTGGAGCCAAGTCTGTTTAGGCTTCTCTTTAGGTTGTTTAGCCTAGAGAAGACTGAGAGGAGATTTGAACAATGTGTATAAGTACCTGAGGGAGGGATGCAGAGAGGATAGGACCAAACTCTTCTCTGTGGTGACCAGCGATAAGACAAGGGGCAATGGGTGTAAGTTGAAACATAGGAAATTCCACCTGCRTGTGAGGAAGAACTTCTTTACAGTGAGGGTGACAGAGCCCTGGCACAGGCTGCCCAGGGAGGTTGTGGAGTCCTCTTCTCTGGTGATCTTCCAAACCTGCCTGGATGCCACCCTGTGCCCCATGCTCTGGGTGTCCCTGCTGGAGCAGAGGGTTGCACTAGATGATCTCTAGAGCTCCCTTTCAACTTCAAYCATTCTGTCAAGTCCCTAAGCTCTGGCCTCTTGGTCATGGCTCTCACAGTGTGATTTATGTGGGCACACTGCCTGCTGCCGCCTGGATTCTCTGACCTTTATAAGGTCTTTTTTAGCTTTCCCTGGTGGGAGCAGGGCTGGGTTAAGGTTTGGGTGGGGAAGGCAAGAGCTGTTTAAAGGGCAGCRAGCCCGTTTGGAGGGACAAGGAGGAATCTCTGTGCTGGCTGTTGACTCTGCCAGTCTCTGTGCTAGGCATCCTACGTAGATGCTTTCTCAGATTCAATCTGGAGATGTAAAATGGAGCACGAAACACTGCATGGCCTATTTAGAAGCTCTAAGTGGAGCTCTCTGCCCCAACGGGACAGGAAGCAGCCCAGGAGAGGCGGGATTGTTGCTCCATCATGCGCTCTCGCCAGAGCAAGCACAGCCTTAGGCTCAGTGGATGCCTGCGCTTTTCACAGMTGTCTCCTTGGGTGTCAAGGTGAGAGGGCCGGAGGAGGTTTCCTCATGAGCCTGAATCGTGCTGTTTAGTCTGACAAATSCAGTCTTTTGTGCCCTGCTGCTCCTCTGAAGCTGCCAGGAGCTGCTGAGGTCCTCACTGTTGTGCTCAGCGCATACGTGCGATGTGCTCAGATCTGTTCCACATGTCTCAGGAGGAGAGAGCACTGAGAAGCTCGGGGTGGTGGAGAGGGCATTTTATCTGTGAAACCCAAATGTATTTGATATGAAACTAAGGAAGCCCAGCACAGGAAAAACTGTGTTACCACAGACTTCATGTGTGGCATTAGCCAGTTCCCCCAGGCAGTAGTTCCCCCCTTGTAAATCGAGGACTTTTTCAGTGGCATTATCTACAGCGTAGATGCTAGGATGCTGTAATGCCAGGGTGCTATGTACCAGGAGGCAGCTTGAGCACTGGGAATCACATCCTTATTATTCCTGGTAAAGAGCAAAATGGCCTTCCCTGTCCCACAAAACTAAATATGAGTTATGCAGTGGAGCCCTAAGATGAGAAGACTGATCGAGTCCTTTAGCCTTCACTAACAAATTCCTTCTCCTGATGAGAACATTAGTAAAAATATCTAATAGGGTCAATCTCCAAGCAGGTTGGGAAATACTACTGAAATTCTCTTTATCCTCCAGCACAGCTCAATGTCTGTCTTCAGCCAGACAATTTCTTACCCACTAACAAGGATTCTTTTGTGAATCTTTATCCATGGCAGATTGGCTAATAAGTTTCCTGCGTYGCTGTAGCAGATTATATGTTGAAGTTCAGACAGATTAGGTGGTTTCCTTTCCTAGGAAAAAAAAACTGTAATTCTCTTATCAAAGAAAGATAAGAAATGAATCTGATATAGTTAAGAGTCGACAGGTAGACCCAGAGGGACCAGGAGAGTGAAATGGTGATAGGAATAACCACGTGAGACTGTTGCTGAAACAGGCAGCCAGCGCCTGTCCCGGTGGGTGTTGCTGTTGTAGATCTACACTTGTTCACAGTGAGGGGTAGTCCTCAGTGTGGCCGCACCAGCCGCACGTTCAGTGCACAAGTGTCCAAGCAAGACAGAAATTTATCCCAGAGAGAGCTCCTGAGAGTAAACCAACTTCACGCCTGGTTTGCTTCAGTCCATCCTGGAGATCTTCTGCATTCTCTGGATTAATAAGTGTTAGAAGAGTAAAGCTGCAGCACATGGTCATTGTGTTGTCTACTGATTTAACACCTCCTCTTTGTGTCTGTGCTACTGTCCTGGCTGGCAAAAGCTGGACAAGATCCTTAACATAGAGGAGGAAGCCCCTCTACTCACCAAACCCCTTGGGGGTGCTTGTTTGAGCTGAGCTCACAGCACATGCTCCCTCCCATGCTCTGAGCACTCCGAGCTACCCAAGAAAGAGGGTTTCCTGGTTTCTCCCGGTGACAAAATCAATACCAAGGGCCCCCATTAATATTCTGGGAATGGCAGAGATGATTGACTGCCTCATTAGCAGGCATCGTGTGGAACTCTGACAATAATTAACAACTCAACGGTCTTATTTGCTGGCCTATCACAGAAGTATTCAATCAAAAATGTAATTTGCTCGATGCTCCCATTTACCATAAAGAGAATATTCCTTCAAAGTTTTAAATAGACTAATTAAGAGGGAAGAAATACAGGAAAAAATTATTAACAGTATAGTTTTAATGGGAAATTACTGGAGCATATTAATAATGCAATAACCATTTTTAACAGCTGTCTGTCAGTTTGTGGGCTGGAGTAATTAAATTAGTCACTAAAGGGTTAGTCAAATTAGGCATCAAAGAGCAGTGCTGGGGCTAACGAAGGCATATCAGGCTTAATGTTCTGGCACGTGAAGGAGGTTGAKATGCGGGCAGGAGTCGACCCAGTGAACGCTTCATGACAGGGACCATCCTTCCCTGCTGTCATCCCCTTTGCCTTCCRGCACAGGAGGTGGGCTGAGGGGCTGGGGTAGCCCTATCTATCTGCAGTGGTGAGACCAAGTTACTCGTGTGCTGTTTCGTACTTGTCCCATGAGAAATTGYAGGAAGGGATGAGATGAACTCCTCTGGCTTTATTCCGAAGCTGGACAGTTGCTTTCCTGAAGGCTCTGAGATCCCCCTTGGAAATAGCATGGGYCTGTCTGAAGACAACGAGTGCCATCACTGTGGGGGTACCAGGGAGGTCCCTGCTGCAGTGCACAGAGGTTGCAGGTACCAAGATCTCCTCTTCCCTAAATACYGCTCTTTTAGGTGAACTCTTACCGCTAAGATGGGGCAGGGAGGTGAGAGGAGTGGAGGAGAGCTATGCATCTGCAAAGACCGAGCCGTCTTCGACAAAATAGTAAGAAAAACTCCTTTCTGAGTATGAACATTGCCCAGAGTGATTTCCGCTGTGCCGTCTACTTCAGGCTGATGTTGTTTAAGGTTTAAATCTCTTCCTGAGAGCCAAAAGACAGCTGTGCATGGGCMTTTTTTGGCAGTTGCTTTCTAGGTTTTATATTCTTTAGGCTTCAGGCTTCTGTTCCCCTTTCTATGCTCTGTCTCCTCTTCTGAAATGAATCTCAGTTACTTCTGGATGTTGTCATGCCTGAAAAACATCTCTCTTGCCGCCAACCTATTAAAAAACATATTTACAGCTCCATAAAGCAAAGCTAGTTGTCAAGGTAATGTCCTGCTGGCTCCGGTGTGTCCAGGGCAGAGGGTAAATATTTGAGGAGGCACTTGATTGCACGCTTGATTGAAGTGAAAATTTTAGGCTGAGCAAGAAGTTCTCTGGCTGGGAAAATGGTATTCAGCCTGGAGGAGGTTTTCATGGAAAGCGCAGGGGCAGAGGGACTAGGGAGGCTTGGGGCCTCTGCCAAGGGTACGACTCTATTGCTGTGATTCAGTGTCCATCGCCCTCTGGAATGGGGTTGCAGTTCCCTAGTTTGGGACAGGAAATGGTTATTCCTTCTAATACGTTTTTTTTTGAGCGAGAGATTTTAGATACCTTTTTTCAATTGATATAGATGAAATGAGGGGCTTTTCTACGGCAAATCTATATGGTAGAGCAAATCAWCGTGAAACTAAACCAAGATTTGCATTTATGATTTAATATATGGCTAAATAAGCATCTAATTTCATTAGAAAAACCCAGTAAATACTCACCTAGATGCTGAGAAGTCCTTAGAAACCTGAACTGTATTTTTTTTGTGTGTGTGTGTGTCTCAGTAGCTGCATGGGAGAGCAGTGGGTTACCATCCTTGCTGCTTTGCATGGTAGAAGAGCAGAGCAAAGGCCCTGGCTCCTGGTCCTGCGCACGTGTGCTAGCGAGGGCGCGCTTCCCAGCTGGTTACCATCCCTGCACTGCAGAAGGACGGGAAGCAGCTAGATATGTGTGTGGTGCCGGGGGGGAATCACAGCCGTACCCAGTGGAGACAGCTGTGGTGTGGCTGGTGTTTCCTCACAGCACTTCCAGCAGAGAATCCTGGAGGGAAGGAAACGTAAAAGCCATGCAGGGCAGAGAAGCCACCACGGCACCTGGGCATCCCAGTGCCTGCAGGAAATCGGCCCGCCCGTATTGCAGCATGGTGAACGGCCAGCTAGGCACTCTGGCAGAGGCAGGCTCAATTCTCTTCCTCACATGCTGGAGAATTATGAGCCATATAGATTATTTTAATGGCTGTATTACTTCCAACTGTGCCTCTACCATCTGTTCTTCCCCAATTATGGATGCAAAAACCCAGCAAGTTTCTCCATTCCAGCAGTAGAGAATGAAATATAAGTGCTRTAAAAGGGTGTATATTCTTTGAACAATGTAGTTGGCACCTGCAGTATTTTGCTCATGCTTCAGCTACACGTTGGTCAGGGAGCCTGGCCTGGTCCCTTTGCACCGTTCCCTGCCGCTGTCGAGATCTGCGATGGCAGAGGTAACTATTGATAAAAGGAAGAAGCTTGTGGGCTACATGATTTGTCCAAACCGTGCAGGGCAGCTGAATTATTAACGCTGACCAAGTGTCTAAAAGCTACAAAACTCAACAAGAACCTCTTACCTCCAGCCCAGCAATAAATAGGATTGAAGCACGGTAGGAGGGAACGAATTAGGACAGGACATCAAAGACTGGATTCCATCAAGTAAATCATGCCATTGCTTCTGTAAAAGAGCCCCTAAATGTTTTATTAGGGATTTTCAACAACTACCAAAATTAAGATGGAAGGGATGAATTATTAAAAAATAGATTAACTAAACTAGCCTYTGAATTAAACATGAAAGGTACCTTTCAGGAACAGCATTGCCACTCTGTACCGCRAGCCTCGTTGCTCGGCCGGGCACATTGGAGGTGGAGAGGGAGCCGTGGGCAGCTCCAGGGGCTTTGGGTTGTACTGACAGCATGGAGAGGCTGGCGCCAGGGTCAAGCAACAGCAACGCCACGTGCTCACTCTCTCTATATATCAGTATATATCATAGACTTTTCTGTCTCAGGGATCTTGCAGTCTAAAGAGAAGGACAGAGGAAAGGAAATAATATTGCCYCTGTATTAAATATATCAGGGAATTTGAAGGTGAAAAAAACCGAAGTAATCTGTATTTGAACCAGGAGCTGACCCTTCATTTCTAGTCTAGTGCCATTAGCTCACAAACCATCTGTGGCAGCAGAAGAACCGTGCCTCGAACAGCTCCTGGGTTGTGCTTGTTGAGTTCCAGCTGTGGACCTGCCCCATGGAGTTTTGGAGCTCATGGGGGCATCAGGACAGTTTGCAGGGGCGCGTAGGGCACCAGGCACCATGGACATTTCTGCAGGGCTTAGAAGCAGGCAGAGCATCCCCTTTCTCCCGAGTTATCACCGCTGTCGATTGGCAGTTCTGGCCTGGGTTAGGAGCACTCATGTGGCCCCATTGCCAGCACGCGGCGGGGGATGGAGCCCAGTTGGGATGGTGCCAACAGCTGGGCACAGCTGGCACAACCAGAGACAGAGGCCCCTGCTCTGTCCCTGTCTTTGCGCAGGTTAAGCACGTTATGCTGTGGCCAGCTTGCTGCATGCCCATCAGCAGATGACTTCCGTGTCTTGCATCACAGTTTTTCCACCTGTCAAATAGACAGTATATTTAATCACCTCTTGAAGTGGCCGTGCGATCTGGGTTTGCTTTTGAGGTGGCCTTGTGGTCCAGTCTGTCCTGATGTTCCCTACGCAAAGTTACGTCAGCCCAAGGGCCAAGCGTGGGGACGTATGGGGGTAGAAGAGACCCTCTGGTCTGTGCTCTCATTCCAGCCCCGAAGAGCATTTGACTCAGGGTGCAAAGCATGAGACATTGTGAAATTCCTGCTTGTTTGTTCTCCGCACTCCACTTCTTTCCTCTTTCTCCCCTGACACTTTCAAAGCTCTTCCATTCAAACATGCTATTGATATCCCGTGAATGGCAGCGGTGGCAGATTCACAGTGTCTACAGTAGCACCGTTTTCAGATTCACTCTAGTGGAACAAGCAGAGACTTCATTCATAATAATAATAAACCACTATTTTTCAGCTATCTGCTGCTTTTCATCTTCACATCTCAAAGCAGCATTAATTAACTGCACAGCACCGTAGGAGGTAGGTAACGGTTGTTGTCCCCGTTTTACAGATGAGGAGTCTGAAGCACTGACATATCTTGTGATTAGCCTGCGGTCATGCAGTAAYTCAACATCAGAGTTTGCAGTAAATCCAGAAATGCTGGCTCCTATTCTGTGCTTTGTTTCTAGATAATGGCCTTTCCTCATCTGCTATTGCACAGCAAGCCCTTAGGAGTTTTAAGGTCATCTTCATTTCTTAAACTGACTTCGGGTTTGGCTAGATAGAGGTGAATATTTCTAAAGTGGAATTTGAGAGAGAGGGAGACTCTTCTGATGTGTATTAGGCCAAATCCTATATACAGGTCCACTTCCCCAAGGCCAGCAGTTGGCCAGTGTTTGAGTTTTGTGGTGTTTTTTCCATCGTGATGAAAAATTGGAGAAACATTTACCTCTGATCCCCACTCTTTAAAAATTGTATGCAGAAGTCTGCTTCATTAAAATGGTAAAAGCAGAGCCACGGACTGTTTCGTCCTTGTAAATCCCCAGGCTTGCTTCTCCAGTGAGCTCTGTATCCAAAAGCTCTTCCTTGACACAGTTTCAAAGGATCCCCTTTGCAGCAACTTTCCTTTGTTGCTGCTTGTTGGCTGATAAATTAATGTTTTGACCCTCCATTGTGTGAGTCCTGGCCTGTATTCTAGATGAGTGCTTGTTAGGGTGGCTTTGGGCAGCCTACCCTCTCCTTGCACCCAGGGCTGGGTCAGCAGGGTTCTTCACATTGCTGCAGAGTGAAATGGGCCATAGTGTCACCCATGCTGAAAAACAACCCTCACATAAACATGGTTGGTTTTGGTGCTAAGGCTCATCTGCAGGCACGTTAGCATTTTTGCATTTTTCTGCAGCACAGGCAGAGTGGCAGAGAGCGTTTCCTCCTGAGGAGACTTGTATCCTCCAGTCGCTGCCCTGGGTTGGTGTTGGGCAGTGCGAGGCAGGAGCCCCAGCCCCGAGCGTTTTGGTGGCGGTTGTTCGTGCGGAGCTGCCGGCTGTGCAGGGCTGTGTCCTTGAGCGCGCTCCACGCTGGCGCCWCTCACCTCTTCTTCTTCATTCAGCACCGAGGGCGTTTGGGTTTCGTTCCTCAGGAATGTTTCTGATCTCCTTTGTATTCATTCCATATCTTCCTGAAATGGGTAAGTGTTTTGTGCTGGTACAAATGCCCATTTTGTATTGAGCAGGTTCCCACTGCCGCCGCTTCACTGCCGACAAAGGATTTTACATTTATGTCTCTGGTACCTTTCAAAGGAAACATATTGTATTCTGCGCAGTTCTCTTCCCATCCCGTCGGCTCTGTAGGATCAGACCTTGGACTAGCATGAAAGCTTTTCTATTTAGTCTTCCTAATTAAAATAGATGCTGAAATTAAAGTGGCTAGTGGAATATGATGGGTGGGGAAAAATGAGGGTGGCCCTGCAATGTATAAATTCTTTTCTTCTTCATTTTTCCCACTCTCTTCTTCTGCTATGATCACATTTCCGTTGCTAAATGTGAAGCCAGAGAGCAGGTTCCCAGGCAAACTTTCACCTGATCTGTTTTGACAGATCTCATCAGGCAGGAGCAGCGTTGACCCATGTCCCACACCAGTGTCTTCTGCGAATTGCAGTTCAGGCTCAGCATCCTTCACAATTACTCTGGCAGCRGAAACGATTCTGGTGACTGAGATCTGGATGCCACAAAGGAAGGGATGTCCTCATCCCATGCACATCTGCTCTCCACTACCATCCGTAGGCTCAGACCCTCATTTGCCACCTCTGCCATAATGCAGCTCTTGTAGGTGTGTTTGACATGGGACACTTGGTGCCATCATTGATCTCAGTGAAGGATCTATCAGCACACAGGGTCCTTTCTTCCCATAGAAGATAGATTTATTTTATATTCTGTATAAAAATACAGTAGTGTGAAGGTTCACCTGAGACCTTATAGTAGTGAGGCTGCGTGTGTGTTCTGGGCTTCTTGGTGCCTGAGTAAATTCATGGGATCTCTGAGTAAACATTGGAATTAGTGGTATTTGTGTGCAAGTACGGTGTTGGTCTTGCTTTGATGTAATTTCTGTTCTTTYGAGGTCCTTCAGTTTGTGGATTATCACTGAGGGGATATGTTTGTAAATAAAGATAGCAAAATAATGAGGCAGATTTTCCAAAGATGTGTGTCCTCTGAACATCTGATTSTAGGGCTACTGGGAGACCTTGGAAGTTTGCTCAGACTCCTTCATTTTAAGCAGCATTTATCGTTAAAACAGGAGTATGGCAAGTGAAATGAATCTTGGTGTGAGTATTGGGATTTAGGTAATGTAGACTTGTGTCTCACAGTAGGTTCTGTGGTGGCAGTACAGAATCTAAGATTTTTTTTTCACATTGGGGGCATTAATAATGTCTCTTTGCCATGTCACTTCCTTGCTGTCTAATTATATAGCTAGGTTCGAGATCTACCCTTCCATCAGGAAGGTCAATTGTGGGCTTTATCTTCTCCTTTTATATGGGGCTGATCTGAYTACATGTGTGAGGACTTAGATGATCTTTGGATCTAGGTCTAAAGTAGCAACCTAGGCTGCCTTTTTTATGCAACAGAGATCTAATCCTTGATCTTCAGGTGCTTACTGAAATCCCTGCTCTTCAGGGAGTCCTGCTGAAATCATTGACTTCTAGGTGGATGACTGAAGCAATCTCTCCTCAGAGAATCCGAAGGGAGCCCAAAGAGACCATCTTGGGTGGCATTCCCTGGCACAGGAGATCTCCAGCCACCCTCAGCATCTCTAAACCTCAAGAGCTGGACAAAACTGGCTCATGGTTCAAGTGTTCAAATGCTGTCAGCCAGAGGGGCAGGGGGTGGGATGGGTGATCCAGTGTTGAACTTTGCTTGGATTGGGTTTGCAGTCTTCTGTTTTAAGATGCATCATGCAAAGTCACACAGCCTAGTCCCAACTCCAGGAATGTCCTTAGCAGACTGGGCACGTTTCCTACCTCCCAGCACTGAGCTATCAAGTGAAGCAGGGAAGCTGTCCCTGCCGTGAAATATGGACTTACTGTCAGCTTCAGCCTCCCGCTGCCTTTAACCCTATCTCTTCCTTCAGGTAAATAATGATGTTCCCTTTACCACGTTCAACTCTCCATTCAATTTATCATGTTTATTGACCCAAGCAGAAAGTCAATGTTTTCTTCATCTGCCATTTGCCTTGATGGCAGCCAATTTGGTTGAACAGGAACAAAAATGGGTACAACACAATTCAGTTCCAGATTTCTGTATTTTTTTTAAATGCTGAGTATTTTTTGAACACACCTGGCCCTGGACACAGCTCGGCAGCATTCACTGTACGATATGGCTTCAGGCAAGGCTAAAAATGTGCAGCAATTACCCCTCAAATTGAAGAGCCAGCAGGAAGCCTGCGGGTCAGCTCATTACAGAGCTCCAGTGGTCTGGGCTGCCCAGTTCTCTCTGCAAAGGCAGTTTGTTTGTGAAACGTTCCTGTCTGGGGCTTTCATGTGCATTTGAAGCCCTGTGTCTTTCCTGAAAGTCTGAAGGGGATTCTTCACAGGCGGTGTCCAGATTAGTGGTTTTCAGCCCCCATAGGCTCTAGGATCTATGGATCTCCTCTAAAGAGGACCTGAAAAGAGAGGAGGAAAAACTTGTGTGCAGCCCTCAAAGTGCTGGGATCTCTGCCACAGATCTTGTAAGACGCTGCAAGTCAGAAAAGGTTCAGCAGTAACAACCTGCGTTGGACTGAGCTATCTCCACTGGGTGAGACGCTGCCAGCCAAAGTCAATGGCAGACTGGGATACCCCTCAGCCCTGGGGACCAGCCCGGGGCAGCCGGAGTCCTYGGCAGGGCTCAGCGCACAGCAGGTTTCCTAGGAACTGCACGGCCCTTCCGTCAACCAAGGCTTTGCTCCTGGTAAAGCCTAATGAATACTGGACACACTGGAAAATGTGGTCCATATTGGGTCCTAGATAAGAGCCAGGCCCTTTTGAAAACTCTGCCCTTATGGATGTAAAATGCCTATGCAAATCTCTCCCTCCGCATAAAATTAATTGGATTCATACTTAAAGGACTATTTCTGGGGGGGGAAAAAAAGTCTGAAATAATCTAGCTGTGCCTCAGTTCCTGTGTCTGTGGGCATTTACCTGGCTTTATAAAATCATTGAGTGTTTCTGATAGAAGATGCTATATATAGCAACAAAGCTACGCATGTATGTATAGATATGCATAGATTCATCCCTAGTAACTGTCCCAKCTGAGTTGACATTTTACAAAATAGGGCTCGTGGATTTGGTTTGCAGAACGGCTCCAATTGGTTTGTGTGCCCTCTGCGAGCCGGKGTGCAGCTCTAGCTCTGCCTGTACCAGCAGGGTCCGAGATGCAGAGCTGCAGCCCCCAGCAGGGCGGTGGGGAGAGAGGAGGCGGTCTCGTGAACCCTGGGGTGTCAGATCATCGCTGAAAAGGGCACAAACGCGACGCCTCTGGCGGGGGATTTCAGCTGGCTCCAGCTTCATTGCAAAACCTGGTAGTGCCTGGCTTTACCAGCAGCCTGGTAAAGCTCACCAGGGAAGGTGAGCCCTTCTGAGCACGTATTTCCAGTCTGAACATTTTTCCCCTTGCTCAGCCYGAGGAGGAAGCAGCACTTAGGAGCACTTTGGATCCGCCTGGGGTGGCAGCAATTGCCCTGCTGCCCCGGGAGCCCGACTGTAATCGCTCGCAGCCTCATTTCCGAGTGCTTAAGCATCCTCTGAATCGATAGGAGCAGCAGGTGTTCAGCAACTGTGAAAAACCAGGACAGAAATGTCTGATCCTGCACTCCTGCCCGTTTTCTATTTATCTAATCTAATTCTATTGGCATTTCTAAAGTGCTTATCACCACTGAACCCAAGCACTTTATGTGGATCTTGAAAAAACCCCATAATCACTGTGTAATGAGAGGTGGCCGAGTTTGGGCCACGGGCTGCTCTCCCTGTGTCTGTGTGTTGCAAACGTTGGGACAACACAGGACCACGTCCTCCAACCCATTTCCTGCTAGTTGGACTTTCTCTAGTGGCCCTCAGATGTGAGCTGCTATGAAGCCAAATCCAGAAGTGGCCATTGGAATAGAAAATGTTCCCAAAATACCCTCAAGGGCAATGAAAGAAACATCAGGGAAGGACTCATTAGACCCAGTAGCTTATTAATAGTGAGACAGCCACTCAAATCTGAGCAAGAAGTTGCCCCAGTCCAGGGTTTCCAAGCTCAAGTCTGGAAAATGCTCATGATGCCTTAACATAGATACTGCCCCATGGGAGACGTGGCCGCTGAGGTTGCCCAGCTTGTAGCCCCGTCTGCAGAGCGATGCTCTTTTGGGCTGGGATATATGTCCTTTCAGATGGGCAGTGCCCTTGGCTCACCCGGGTTTCTCCACCACGGCATTGGCTTTTCCCTGCCCTCCCTGTTGCCGCCTCCTAACAAGGGCTACCACCTGAAATCTTGATTTGTTAGTGCTAGTTCCTCCGAAAGGCAAAGGAGGCGAAACCAGTTACCAAAGTGTCCTTCCTGACGGGACCTTGGCAGAAACATAGGAGGGAGTTGGGATCAGATGTGGAGAGCTCATCACCCTGCATCAAGTTTAATGATTTCTTTTTCTTTTTGCCATCCATCTGCAAGGAGAATAAAGTTGTCCCTTTGCTCTGTTTGACTTTGAACTGCTGTCACTGCCTGGTGACAGGAACCTGACCCATCTCACAATGTTTTCAGCCTTCTACAGCATAAGTTGAGATGTCCCAGGCCTTCTGTTGCCTTGGCGTAGACTCCTTGCCTGCTCATTTTCCCAAGGTTTCCTTATCTCCCTCTAGGCAAAACTCCTGTAGAGAGGATGGAGGCAGACGTTTTGTAAGGATCTCTCTTTTATAAGTAAGAACCACCCTAACTCATCTATCTTAAATGCTCTCTTGAAAAGCTAGAATTGCTGCACTCCGAGTACAGTCGTGTTTGATGTTGGCAGCCGGCGCGAGCCGCGGTTCTGCAGCGAGGCAGCGTGGACGGTGAGCACGAAGGCACGAGGAGCTAAGGAGGGGCAGCACAGCCAGCACAGCAGATGAACCTGCTCTGGGAATGCTCTCTGTTAATGGGGAGCAGTAAAAGCTTCAGCTGAAGTCAAAGGAGGCTGTGCTCGGAGAAGGGAAAGTGTCATTTAATGCTAACCCCAGGGAAGAATCCAGCCTCGAAGGTGCTGCTTGTGACATAGTGGGTATTTTTTATGTTATTGCCCCTGAGCTTCCCTGCCARCAGGGAGGTGGTGAGGGTGGTGCTGCTGTGGCTTGTGAGATGCTCCGGTTTGCTAGCACGGAGCCAAGAACAAGCAGTCCAGGAGCAAGGGAGCGATGGTGCACGCGGAGCAGTGCCCAGCCGGAGCACAGGAGCGGAGACCCGCATGTCCCCCGGTGAAGAGAAAACAAGCTGCTGGGAAGCTGCAAATTAAGTTGTTTGCAGGGCGCTGAGCAGCCTGCAGACACTGATAGGCGCTCACAGTGCTGAAAGGCTGAGCTCCTGTTCCAGGCACCCTGAGGCACCCGCCCGCCGCGGAGCAGCGGCACCTCGGCCAGGCAGCGGGGAGAGGTCTCCCGACCCCCCCATAGGTGCTCCTGCAACAGCTTCATCAAATGCCTAATTACCAGCAACTATATAAGGTTGCCTAGGTAACTCTGCTTCTCCCATTTTTTTAAAGTTTTCAGCATACATACGGCTTTACAGCCTTTATCATTTCCTTTCCTTTTTCTCCATGTGTGCTGTAGTGGGTGCCTGCCCTGTTATTTGTGGTGCCTTCTCTTGGTGGAGGATGGCCCTGTCCCAGCAGCTTGGGCACATCCCGCACGTTCTGCCCAGAGGCACCCACTAGGTTTCCTGGGATGGATATTGAGAGGAGGGTTTGGAGAGAGGGGAAGGAAGGGACTGCTCGTCCTATGGAACACGTGAAAATATTAATTAGCAAAGAGAAATCATTTGATGGTTTTCATTTGTGTGTTTTTAATTATGCTTGGCTCCACTGATAACCCCCACACCATTAGTGTGATACATTTTGCTAGATAAACACATTACTCTGTGAGTTAATTAGTGTTCAATTACTATCAATTAATACATGTTAATGCTACCAATTACTTGTTGAACAAGCACATGCTTTTCTGCTAATATTATTTAAATTTTTAATTTTGGGAGCTGCCTAGAACCTCTTGGCGAAAGTGGTTGGTTGGAATTGCTATTGGTTGAAGTGAACAAGTGGCTGTGCCCAGTTCTGCTGTGCCCCCATCTCGACCCTGAGCTGTCTATTCCTAGCAGACCAAATGTGATGATTTTTCATCATTGAATTTCTTAAGGTTTCGAAACTGTGTTTTGTACCTGCTTTTGACTTGTTGGTGCTTAGAAACCCCATCATAACAAAGTGAAAATCGGAGCAGACCTGCACAGGAGGCAAAGGGGAAGGAAGGTACAGTCTGTCTCTGTGGGATGGACTCAGACAACTTTGGCTTTGTCATTAAGCTAACGTAAGAAACTGGATAGCTAAACTTAGCGAAGTGAAGTGAGGTGGATATTTCTATCCTTGGCTACTTGTCGAGTGCACAGAGACCTCTGAGGTCCTGCCTGGCAGAGTTGTCCAAGTCTGATGGAGATCAGCAGGAACCGGCACTCCGAAGTTGTGTGGAAGAGGGAGAAGTAATTTGTCAGTGCAGGACACTTTCAAAACTGCAAAAATCCCGTCCCTTCCTTTAGGAATCAGCCCCCAGGGACACCAGGATGAGTCCTCAGGCCCGGGGAGGTGCCGCTGCCTGGGACGCAGCAATGGTTCGGGGCCAGACGTGTAATTTGCAGGGCGCGCTGCRGCGCCCGCTGGATCGTCTCGCTTACGGCTCGTGAGCCTTCTTCCTCAACCTCCTCTTGCCAGGGTTGCCTAGGAGACCGAGCCGCTGCCGCGAATATGGGGCATTTTGTTTGCATTTGGCTCGTTTGGGCTGGAAGAGGCTGAAGCTTGAAAAATCGTGAAATTTGAAAAATTGCAAAGAGTAGGAAAAAAAAAGGCAAAACTTAAAAAAAAAAAAAAAAAAAAGCAAAAAAGCCAAA
>NW_020455865.1:6987858-7043298 GCF_003342845.1 Nothoprocta perdicaria
GGGTCCTGGCACAGGCAGCACTAGCACCTTCCTCCGCAGACCCCACTGTCCCCGGGGAGATGCGTTCGGCAGCATCAGCTTCGCGAGCCGTCTTTTATTCCGCTGTGTTTGTTTTGTTTTGCTTTAATTAAATTTCTGGTCCTTCTGGTTGCCAAGGTAAGCTTCAAAACACACTCATGTAGCAGCAGTGTTATTGAATCCCAAGCAAATTATTGAAGGCTTCTCATTATTTTGTTTTGTTTTGTTTTTCRCTCTTTAAACCTTAAGGTTTTTGGGAGAGCTTTATTGCAGGTGTTTATTATAGGAGGTATTAACGTGAGAATATTGGGAAAGTTTCTAGTAAGCAGCTCCTAGGGAGCACTGTGTCAGTGAAATGAATTCTGCAGTGTCACCAAAGTAGGGACAATTTCTCCCAGTTTAGGACTGCAGCCTCAGCACCCGAYGACTTTTATACTCACAGCCCCTACTAGAATGGCTGAGAACTGCCTGCAAATGCTGCAGGCACCTCGGATAAACTCAGTTCTTCTATAAAAAATGGCAAACCCAGTCCATCTTCGTGTGTGGTGTCAAGAGAAGCAGTCCAGGATGTGAATTCCAGTGTGCCGAGGTTTGGGAGCCCCAAAGCTGGAAGTTGCCCTGGGCACGAAGGCTGCCCCGTAGCCTCAGTCTGCCCATGAGTTGGTGCATCCCGAGAAGCTGATTTCGAGGCTGCTTCATCCCCGAGGCCCTGGCTTTCCTCAGCGCGCAGATGTACCAGCTCGGGCGATAAATCGCGTCTTTGTGCCGAAGGAGATGATTGCTTCATTTGTTGCAGGCGCTGTAAACAGCGCGGTGGAGAGAGGAGAGGCTGCGGAAAGAATGGGCTCTTGTTGCTGGCAAGGGGAAAAAAAATAAGATATAAGTYTTGGAGAAAACATATCCCATTGCTTTTAAATTGGAGATCACTTTTCTCAGGTGACCATTTGCTGCACATTGATCATAATTGAGGGGTTTTAACTTCACAGCCCTTTCCACAGAGCAGCTGAATCTGTGCTGCAATTAAACTCAACTGGACTTGCTCCATGGCACGTGAAGGGCTAAAAGCACCGAGATGACTTCGAAAGCACCTCCCRAACGCCTTTAATCCTTATGTCTTAGTTCTCCCATCTTTGGTACAAAGCAGGTAACATGTCATGTGTACAGAGCTGGAGTGCAGGGCTGCAGTAAGCACGAGACCGGTCACTGGGCACTAGGGTAAAATAAGTGATGGAAGATGCCCTCGTTCCCCATCCTGGGTGTGCAGCATCCTCAGGAATGGGCCTGTGTGTCCCCGTGTGCTGCCACATGACGTAAGGAGGGTTTTACCACAACRACTGGAGCTGAGTGTTGGCAATTTGTGGATGACAAAGAAGTTTCCGTCCCACAGGAGTGCAAGCAAAGGAAAAGGCAGCCCAGAGCCAAGCGAGACAGCTCTTAGATGTCTGGCTTCTCCCAATCCCGTTAATACCTCAGAGTGGTTTGCTCCAAAACTCGCTGAGTTCAGTGCCCTYGCTCATGATTTCAGTGCTGGCCGTATTTAGAGGAAAACGGGGTTGGCAGTGGGAAGACAGAGACGTGAGGGGAAAGAGAAAAGGAAGAAGTGCAGTTGGTGAGAGCATAGGTGGTGCTGGGAGAGACAGTGTTTGCTGGGAGAGGAATAAAGTGCCGCTGGATGGCCAGTGGCTGCAGCTGCTGGAGGCCCAGGTGTCCGTTTGGAGGCCCCTGATAAGGTGGACCGCTAGGATCAGGATCCATCTTTCTCAGCTCTTGGGCTGAAAAATGTGGAATATGGTTGTAAATTCCCRCCTATCGGTGCAAACCTATTGGCACCAGCTCTGAGGTCCCCTCTGAGTAGCGTAGGAGCAGCGTGTGTGGCCTAATCCCAGCTGAGGGAAGGGAGAGGTGCAGGAAGGCAGTGGGACACGGAGCGATCCAGGACGCTGAATCGTGCCCTCTCCTGCAGCTGCTGGAGGAGACACAGGAGGGCAACGCAGGAGGACGGTCAGCGGGTTATACGCGTGTCCCCTAACAAGCTAGGGCCAAGCGTGTCCAGGGCAGGCTGAGCTGCGGGAGAAGCAAGCAGGGTGCTTTGGGGTCCCTGCTCCCTCCCTGTCATTGCTTTTCAGATGACACTGCATCCTGCCATCCACTGCTAGCAGGATCTGTCTCTGAACACCCATGAACCCCAAGTCTGCAGCTTGATCCCCTCCTAGACTCACCCCATAGACAGCCACTAACTCCGTCCAAGCTTGCATCTGCTTCTTCCTTGTTTTTCTCAGTGCAACTTAGCCTTGTAGGACCCTGAAGTCTTAAACCATTAGCAGACAATAAAATCRGGCAGCTGAGTTTAATAACACCCCTTAATCCCCTTCTAGGAGCACAGGAGAAGAGCCCGGTGAAGCTGAGGAGCTTATTCTGAGATGAGTGCTTTGGAGGCTTTGAGAATTGCATGGTGTTGATATTTCATGAATAAATAACCCCCAGCAATATTTGTCACTGAATCTACTTCATTAATGAAGGCCTGGAACAAAGGCGAGGGGAGGATGGAGAGTGGTGRGGAGGTGGAAGGGAAAATATTTGCAAGTGAATAGAGGCAACTGCAGGCGGTAGCAAATGGCAGGGGCTGGGTGTGCTCTGTGTGTGTGACTGTGGGCGAATGGAGCACCAGAAATTAACCCTGATCCAAASTGCCCTTTTCAACAAGACCTAGCACTCGCTGCCTGCCTCCATCCCTGGGGCAGGTGGGAATAGTCGGGACCCCTGGGCACCTCGCCTGGGTGCACGTGGGGCGATGCAGGCCCGCGGGCCGCGGGGAATCTCCTCCAGGTTGCCGGGATGCTCAAGGCACGGCACTGATGGGAAGTCCGACTTCTTTATTTCGCCTTGTCAGAACAGATCCAGGGGTCACTTGATGAAATTCAATACAGATAAATGTAGAACAAGGAAAATAGATGTTCTTTTGAAGGCAGCTCATTACTGCGGGGAAAGTGATTCATGTATCAGGCCTGTCCTAATCTCGTGTTGCTGAGGAGGGAGGGCGGGCAGGGGATGGCTTCCTCTGACAGATGGCCACCAGGGATGCTCGGATCTCCTAAAGTGTCCCCAAATTGCCAGCGCTGTCTCCTCTCAAAGGGCAGCGCTGGGACTGGGTGGCTCAGTGTTCAGTTCCCATATGGTAACTCTGAAGCACCTTAATTTTAATGCGCCCTAATGGCTCACTCGGGCATGTTGGCACCCGTCTGTGTTTAGCCAGCGGTGATCCATGGTCCCGGCACAGGTTTGCCCAGGGAGGTTCCATCCCTGGTGCTTTTCCCCTCCTTCCCAGCCTCCGGGCATGTCCGCTCCACCAGGAGCAGCAGCAGACGGGGCTGGACATCAYGGGCTGGCGGCAGAGGAGTCGTCACATTCCTCTAAGCAATTCTCTCCACCTTAATGAACAGCACTTTGGGGCGAGTAAATAATATGTTCTTCCCCTCTCTCCAGCAGAAAAAATATGTGCCCTGATCTAATATATTCTGTCTTTCTCACTCCCTCGCTCTGGAGGAGCTGCAAATTCTAGTGGGAACAGAGCACTAATAGAAAAGGCCTCTAAAGGTATTTGAAGCACGACCAGGAAAGGACAGAGGGAGATTCAGCTTCAAATACACTGGGAAATCTAGGAGATGGGCCAAGAAGAGGGGAATTGCTCTACAACAATTACCCAGGGGCAAGAGTTAATTGGGAAGTGGTAATTGGGGTGGGAGCATGTGGCATAGGCAGGAGCTCGGGGCTGAAAGTGGTACCTTGAGGTACCAGCCTCGTCGCTGCCGCTGGCTTTGCAGTATTTTGTCTTTTGGAAATCGCAGTTACTGGAGCCCTGGGGTTGCCTGAAAATCTGTAATTTAGACCTAGACCTGTGCAGAGCTTCATTGCTCTGGGTTTGCTCCTTTTTGTAGTTTCTAGCCCCCAAGCTTGCGGAGAAAAGCTCCAGTGTGCCCTAAAGGCTCAGACAGCAGAAGGCGAATTTAAAAAAAAAAAAAAAAAAGAAAGAAAAAACCCTCCGAATGATTGATTGATTTTTAAAATCTCATCAGTTTTGCGCCAATCTCATTATATTTCTTCTTAATGGCTGACTCATGATTTTTTGAACGCTCAGTGTTGGCAGCACTGCACGAGGGTGAGCGTGTGTGGATGCGCGTGCCCGGGTCCCTCCGCTGCTGTCTCTCGTGGCRCCGGTTCTGGAGAGCCGCACTGTGGTCTCCAGCACTACTTGGCTTTCCTCTGCTGCTGTTTTATTGCAGCACAGCACCAGCACATGGGTTGGTGGTTATAAACAAATAAAAAAAAAAAAAAGAAGAAATGGAGAGGAGCAATGGGCCTTGAACTTTTTAGGTACGGCTGTGAGGAAATGCTGGAGAGCAAGGAAAAACCACAGTGTAGCTCAGGGCATCATCTCCGTAGGCGGTGATTATTTCCAGTTTCATGTTCATGAAGATCTAACAAATAGGTGGTGCAGGTCAAGTCTATCTCCGTCGCTGCTCTGTGACCTTGGGCAAATCGCTTGTGCCTCCATTGCTGCCTCTAAGAGAGTGATTSGATCTGGTGCCTAGGGTGAGTTGCAGCAACCTCTTAATATATAAAATGTGCTCTGAAGATAGAAACTACCTYAGAGGTGCTTAAAGCTCTCGAGAAGCCTCTGTGTCCCCTTTGCAGGAATTCGGCAGGCAGCAAGCACCTCAGTACTGTGTCAAAGGCAAAATCTGCTGCGTGTGCAGCTTGGAGGGGCAGCTCAGAGAGTTTCTCCGGTCTTTAAATATCCACCGAGCTCATGGGCATTTTTGCTTCTCATTTGCTTAAGAAGAACCTTTGAAAATGTGCATAGGGCATTAAAGTTTCCAAAGCTGTCTCAAGCTGCAGGAGTTCAGCACTGCACAGTTGTGCTGCAAGGGGGCATGGGCTCAGCTGAGGGGAGAGCTGGATTCAGATCCTCCCTTGTATCCTCTGGTCCAGGGTCCTTCATCACCTTGAATCAAGCACAGATTTAAGCTTCCAGTTTCCACACCCCAGTAAATGAAGCCAAGTTTCTTGTGGCTTTACATCCTGAGCGGCAACCCCAGGCATGGGACAAGCTGCGTGTGCWCACAGAAGGCTTATTTATCTCTAAGACATTCATAATGAAAGCAATCATCCATAATTTAGCTTTTTGGATTCCATGATATATAGCATAGTTTTGAATTCCTCCACAAATCCAGGTCATCTTTCAGTTGTATGTCTGCATGAAAATGGTAGAAAGTCAGTATCCCTGGTTGATTTCCATCAGAGATGTCAAATTTGCAGCCATGTAAAACGTGGCTGCAAACAGAGAAAAACGCATAAAAAGAGATGTCAATTTGCAGCCACTTATGCAGCCATACTCAGAAAGCCTTCATGCTTTGGGGCAACTCCTTTTAACAAAGTTTATTGCTAATCAAAGTGCCCCGTGCGGCAGAATTTCGGCACTGTGCATGCCCTGTTGCCTGCCTTTCTTTCCCCCTTCCTGTCTCTAATGGTGCCTTTTCTCTCCAAGGGAAGAAGCGATGCTGTCTACCTACTTTGAAACCATCAATGATTTGCTCTCCTCCTTTGGGCCAGTCCGAGACTGTTCCCGCAACAACGGCGGCTGCACYCGCAATTTCAAGTGCGTTTCGGATCGCCAAGTGGACTCCACGGGCTGCGTGGTAGGTACTTGGCGGTGGAGGGTGATGCTCCTGCTGGGGGCTCGGGCTGGGCGCGCTGCTGGGGACTCGCTGCCTCCCTGTGCTCTCCACTGCAAATCATATGGGAGAAGTTTGCACTAAGGCAAGGAAGGACCCGTGACCGGGCAAGCAATTGCTCAGCCCTATTCACTTGGGCTTAGATGTGTAAAAGACAAGCAGGGGARGGTGCTTACAGCTGCTCTCCGGCCTCTCAGAGCAGCACAGCCTGAGAACAGTCTCCATTCTGCTGCTGCCTTGTGCGTCCCAGCTCCAGTGCAGCACCCACCCACTTCTCCACAGTCCCCCTCTGCAACCCGCAGGGGTTCAGTTCATTTCAGAGCACACTCCTGTCCTGCCAGGCAACCTCCTGCTTCCCAGGCTTTGCTTTCACCCATCAGAAGGCCTCTCAGACTACAGAGCACTTGTCCCGGTCAGAGGCACAGGTTGTCCCTGCTGACCCTCRCCTGCACACCCAACATTTCTATATGGTCATATTTCCATACCCACATATGCTATCATGTGCCAGGGTATCTGCACCATGTGGACTGTGTTAAAACACCGACCTGTGCTTTGCATGCAAACACACGCACTGTGATCCTAACCCCCCCAAGGCAACTCCCCTTCTCCTCCCAAGCTTCATTCCTCACCAAGGCTGTATCCCTGGCCACCCCTTCCCTCCTGCAGCTCTGCAGAGGCAGGAGTTAAGTGTCTCTTTATTTATTGAAGATGTTTATACACGGCAGCCTGGAAAGGTCAGGCTGGAGTGGCACCGTCTCCAGGGTGGCTTTTTCATTATCCCCTTCTCCGATTGCTTGTTAAGGCCACTTAGCGCGACAGCCTGATGTGGCGCAGGCAGCGGGTACAGCAGCCCTGCAGCTCGCCCCAGCCCTTCCCRCTTTCTCTCTTTTGTGCTTTCCTTTTCCTTTTCTTTCATTCTGGCCTTTTCCAGGGAGGGGCTGTTTCTTTGTTGGGTTTTGGTTGTGTGTTCCCCCCCCACTCCCCCATTCTTCTTTCTTTTTTGTTCTTTTTTAGTGCTATTTTGTTCTGAAAGCTAATGTGCCTCCCAGATACTGTCAGAAACAATCGGGGCCCTGATTGCCCTGTGCTGCTGGGAAGAGACGCCTCTTTTTAAAAGTCAAGATATATTAAGATAGAAATTGTCAATAAATTACAGGCCTAGCGTTTGCCACAGTGGTGCACAGAGCAGCAGAAATTGAAAACTGTGTCACTCAGGGAAAATGCAACCCCCTCTTTCCCCCCCTTTTCTATAATGGCTAAATGAGGCTTTATTTAAAGGGAACAAAACACAGGCAGCATGAAGGCTGGGGAGGGAAGGACGGAACTGGAGTGAGCAAGCACCATGGAGCACATCCTGCTCCCCGAGATGCCTGCAGCTGCTGCAGCACTGAGAACAGCAGCTCTGGGGTCAGAGCTTGCCTGACGCTGTTTGACGTCCCCGCACCCTCCTGCACCTCTCTGGTGGCATGTGCTGGTGCACATCCGTGGGAAATGCTGGTGCACATCCGTGGGAAATGCTGGTGCAGGTCGCCGGGACTCGCTGCATCCACGAGACCGTCGAGCCGCAGTGGTCAGACCAAAAGTCCGTCTGAACTGCGGGCTTCCCTAAGCCATTGCTGTGGCCTAGGAAAAAGTGGACAGAAACATAGACAATTAGTGCCAGCCACCACCTTCCTATGCAAGCGGTGGGTTATGCTCTTCCCAGCACTGAGTGGCATCTCTGGTGACCTTGCTTCACCTCCTGCCTCGGGTCCTCCTGGATAGGGGAACTTGGCAGTTTTCCTTTTCCCTGTCCTGCCCCTTATGTTGAAGTCTGCTGGGGTGTGAGCTGTCTCTGCAGTGCAAGGAGGGATGGGACCCATTCCCTGCAATTTTGCAGAGATGTCAGCTATGTTTTAAAGCTGAACTGCTGTGAACTCAATTTGCCAATTTGGTAAGTGCTATAGGCAATATTGGGATGTAATTTAATTAAGCTATCCCCTTTTTATAGAGTTCAGGGAGCATTCACGTACTAATTTTAGCACGAGGTTCGTTTCAGCTTTACTCAGGACACTGTTTCTCAAATCATGACATGTTGTTAATCTTAACCAGTCAAGAGTTTATTAATTTGCTGAGAACCACAGAAGTATATAATCAGCGGTTCATCAATCAAGGCTAAATCCAACAAATGTTCTAGGCAGGTACTGAGCATAAAATATACATGCAGCCTTGTAAGCAATTAATACACACCAGAGCTGAGGCCTCGCTGCTCAACCGGGGAGCAGCACAAATCTCAAAGATTTCTTATTCCTTTTATGTATAATCATCATCTGTTACCAGTTCCTTAGTGCCCCTAATACAGCTTCCAGTAATTCTGCAGGGATTGAGGCTGCATTTATCTTGAGGCTTTTTAGCAATGTGGTCTCTGCCATTACCTAATTGCTTGGCCTTAAAAGGACTTGTTTAAAATGTTGAGGGCAATTGCTTACAGACATTGTTTAAGTCCCTCTTAGGTCAATCTCCTTGGGCTTACAAAGGAGGAAGGAGCACACAGCTTTGCTTGGTTAAAATCCAAAACTGGAAGACCCAAAGCCTCTTCGGGTCACCAGGAAAGGGGAGGAAATGCAGCCTCTGAAATCTCATCTCATCACTGCGGCTTCTTACGAGGGCCCAGAGATTCCCTTGCGGAGAGGCTGGGATGGGGTTCCTACTGCTCCTATCCCTTGTGGAGGAGGACAGCTCTCCTGCCTCCATTCTGCGCTTCCCTTAGGGCTCTTTTTCTCTTCCTGGGGCTTTTGTGCTATTTTTGTTTGCACCCAGTAGATGGCATCGGTGCATAATAGATTTCTGCAGCTCTTTTCTTATCGGAGGCTTTTTTATTGTTTGATTAATTCTAAGAAATGTTAGTTGGAGTCCTGCCCTATTAACTGGAGTCCTGTTAAGGTCATTACTTGAAATTACCAATTGGGATCTCATCTTCGAGCTCTAAATTTCAGTGTAAGAATATTCAAGCAATAGAAGTGCATCTGTTGCAGTGCTGCTTTTCCTTAGCGTGCCAGAGAAGGGCTCTGGTGTTTGGAGAGTGACCAGCATTTTAAAAGAGAACAAAATCCCAGTGAGCTTCTCTAAATCTGGCAGCTCCTGCGTGTGCATTCTTTGAGTTGGGTGCGTATGTCACAGCATCTGTAAGGGATCACGGCAAAATAGGAGACATTGCACCAGAGGAACAAGTCAGATTATTGCCAGCACAAAACTGTGCCACTGATCCCTTCAGCTCAGCGAGGAGGGAAGAGGTGCTGAAGGAGCCAAAGGGCCTGACCAGCATGTGTTGGTGATTTGCAATTTGAGATGAAAAACTGTGAATTGGATTTGGGGGAGTGAAGGAGACACCTGTGAAGTGGTTTAAACTCAGGTTTTCCCAGCTGCTGCTCGGCTTTGGGTCACTCATGGGTGTGACCTCTGCTCCTTTCTTGTGTGGCAAGAAAGGAGCACTCTCCTTCTCTGGCAGCCTTTCCCCTTAGTCACCYAAAGAAGTCAGGACTGCTAGACAGAGAGAGGTACTTTGGATTTTCCCCAAGGAAAGTGAGTTTTGGTTTTAGACTATGGGCTAGTTATGGGGCTGGCTGGTTTTCCTCTCGGGGGTTAGGAGGTGCTTGGTGGCTCCTGCAGCCCCTGAGAACCCAGGAGCTGGTTGTTGTTTGGGTGGCTGCTGGAGGACGCAGCACCAGGGGTGGGCTACGCATGGTGCAACATGAGTGTGGGCATGGTCCTGAGCACCAGTATCTGTCACTGGGGTCTTGCTGTGACCAAGTCCTCCTGGAGGGCCTGTGCTGCACACGCGTGACCTGCAGCTCGGCATGCRAAGGCTGCAGAATCGGGCTTTGCTGCTGGGTGTTGACTGGGCATAGGCAGGCTTTGCCCAGATGAACAGTGGGATTTGGTGGGTCATGTGCCGTGAGCACCCCTGTAAAGCAGAGGTGGATGGGCTGAGGAGGTCAGTGCACTTCCTCCAGCTCTGTTTCCTATTTTTCGGGTGCCCTGCAGATATCAGCCAATTGCTTGTTCGAGSTCAGGGGCTTATGGTACAGAGGCTGAAGCTGCTGCAGGCAGGTTTGGAAGGGCACCCAGCGTGTCCTGGGCCTGTCCCTCCTCGGGAGAGGTGTTTGTAAGGGACAACAGGTCCCACTGAGCCCAGCATCCCAGGGACCAGGCAGAGCTGTTGTGTGCAGAGGTTAATTCTGCCCCTCCTCAGCATTTTGTTGCTCTGGGGCTGAGATTCTCCTGGCACAGTTTATTCCTAACTTGAGCCAGGAAGCTGTAGTTTGGCTACAAGCAGGGTGCAAACAGCTCTGCATGATCACAACTTAATGCATTGGGTGGGAGAGCCTGTCTGCCTCAATGTGTGTGGAAAGGAGAGGATCTATGAGATAGTCTCTCAATTAAGTTGTGACCTGCACTGTGACACCTGTGCTGTGTCCGTCCTAGTCTTTTTAGATATGGAAGGAAGAGAAATTTGGCATGGTCCACACAGGTGCATAAGCCTTAGCTCAGCCTGTTTGGAGCTAATCCTCCTCTTTTGCTCTCTCCCACATCAAACTGATGGGCTATTCCTTAGCTGCTGCAGAGAAATGGCTTAATTTAAGACTGTAACCGTTTCATAGAAAAAWGGGATTTGAAATGAAGGAGAAGGCCAGGGGCCTATGCCTCTGCTCTTCTCCTTCCAACACAGGTCACTGGGGGACTCCTCGGGGACCAAGGAGAGCGGGGAGGGAAGATCAAAAGGAAGCAAGTGAAAAGAAGAATTTTCCATAGGGAAATCAGACATTTGGGAGTTTCTACCCAGACCAAAGGGCCATGCAGAAATTCCCTGTGCAAGGGCAAAGACCAAAATATTTTGGTTCAAAACATCCCATTTTATTACCGAGAGTGAAATGTTTAATCCCAATATTATCTACTAGAGTTTTATATTATGTATTAGGATATCCTGGTTGGGTTATGCTACAACAAAAAAAAAAAAAAATTAAGTAGTGAAAAACAAACATTTCAAGCTTGTCAAAATTAAACGCTTTTACAGTTTCCCAATGAATTTTGAGATGTAACTGATGGAATCCCATGAAGCACTTAAGCTTCATCAAACTTGCGTTCTCTGACAGACAATTGTGTATTGAAAAATAAAAACTCATCCATCCCTGTCTTGCAAAGCACCTAGCTAATCACGGAGACGTGCACACAAGGAAGGAGGCGGGGAGGAAGTGGTTCTTCTCTAATCCCTTTAAAGTTTAGCTGGCTCCTTGAAGCAGAAGATTACTACTTATGCGTATTATGATAGAAATTAGAAGCCCTGGTGTAGAAAACAGTTAGGTGCTGCACAAAACCCTGACAAAAAGTTCCTGTCCCAAGGAGCCTGCGGTTTGTGTTTTATCTTTTTTCATCCAGGTACCTGTGGTGTAAATGAGATTTGAGGAAGGGAGAAAAATGAGTTCAGAGCTGATGGTGTAAAAGCAGTTGTTGCCTGAGCTGCCAAGTGATACCTTTCCACCTTGGTGGGGATGTTGTAGAGCAGAAGGAACAGGACAATGTGACTGTGAGCCTGAGATYACACGCGAGGGATGACAAGTTCCTGTGGGGTTGTTGGCGAGGAAGCAGTTTTGGGTGGAAACAGCAGGGCTGGTGGCAAGGCACAGCCCCAAGAGGTGTCAGCTCATGGCTGGGTTGTGACTCCAGCCCAAGGGGAAGCTGGGTCGAGAGTTCTGGCTTTAGACTTTGATTCTGCTGTTAGTACTGCAAAATGATGTTGTATGGAAGCAACGTTGGCTTCTGCCTTTAACTTAGGAAGGAGCTGGCCAAGTTTATAAGCAGATAGCATAACTATCTAGATGGAGACATTGAGGAGGAGTGGAGTTGCTCTGGATAGACGACTTATAGCCAATTTAAATGATAAACCCATATTGCTGCAGAGTTGGCTTTCTTGATGAGGTTTCTTGAGGGCCTTACTAGAGCTCTTCTCCCATGGTATCCTGCAGATGCTGCTCTTGGTTGTTTGTGCTCTGCAGAACTCAAGTCTTGCAGAACARTGTTTAGCCACAGCATCTCTCCAAACCACCTTGATTTTGGCTTTGGAGAACAAGTGCTGATGCATTGCATTGATTTGGTGCAGCCATCACTGCTGCCCATGCAGGTCCAGCAGGGTCATCTGCTTGGCTCAGCAGCCTTCCTCAGGAGYGTGGCAGGACTCACCCTATGGTCTTCAGGGTGGCACTGGGGACATGGGYATGGGGACAGCTCCCTCCATACCACCTGGAGGAGCCAGGAGACCCCAGGCTCATCTTGCGGTTCAACCTCACCTCCAGCACRAGGAGAAGTCTAGGTTSTGATCTCGGGCAAAAGGGCTGCTGATGTTGAGGAAACAGAGCAGAAGAATAAAGGGCAATTTACTCTCTACAGAAACACTATTAAAAAGTCTTAAAAAAATACTTAATAGCAAAGGAGCTATTTGCGGAGCTGCAAAGTCCTCTTGGGCAATTGCAGCATAGAGCTGTTTTCCTCTCGTCAGGGGCTGCAGCTCAATAATGAGGCTCCCTCTGTGTGGTCTCCAGTGACCCTGTCACTCGCCTCGTTGCTAATGAGCCTTGTAAGCGCAATGAGAAGAAGGGGCCTGTGCTCCCTGATGCAAACAGGGATGGCACCGGATACTTGTTTTCCAGAGAAACTCTTGCAACGCTTCCATTTGCACTTTTTATCTTCAAAATGAGCTTCCCTGCATTGGGTTTGCTGGGGCAGCAATTCTTGTTGTTGGTGCTTTGTTCCTGGGGCCCTGGTGGGACCAGGAGCGCTGGTTGCTGCAGGCGCTGCCAACTTGGATGCAGCAACGGTCCCCTGCCTTAATGAGGAGGCATCTCACAGGCTTGTGGGCTAGCGGCAGGGATTGGGAATAGCAGAACTCCAAGTTCTCCTCCCAATTTCTGTGACCTTGGATATCATTTAAAGAGGGAGATGGAGGACAATTCTCCTCTGAAAACCAAGTAAAAATAGCACTTTCATATTCAGCATATCTGTTTCTTGTGCATATTCAGTGTCCTTTTTGCTGACTGTAACGGTAAAAACGCAGACCTCTCTGCTCCTGCTAGCCCTGCATTGCCAGCGAGGCCGAGGGAGGGAGAGTGCGAGTCCGACTGCGCCGTCAGCACGGCGGGCGCGGAGCTACGTCAGCTCTGCCCTGAAGCAGTGGACGGGTTGCTGCTCAGGGGCTGTGACCAAACGTGGCCTGTGGCATCTTGTCTTGTATGTCAGTGATAAGGGACAAGGAGGTGAGTTTTCTTTGCAGTCCTGAGAACAGTTTGCAGAGAGAACTGCTTGTTTCTTTATACAGAGTAGATTTGTGAGATGGTAGAGTTCTGCTTGTTTGGCAAAATTCTCTCCATGGCTTTTCAGAGCAGACCAGCAACCAGACCGGCAACGCAGTCTTTCCCTACCTCTGCTTTCCTCTCAGCACACTTGTATAAATCCTACAACCGCTTCCCAGACTGTGAGATGAATTCATCTGCTGCTTGCCAGTTAGATACTTCAATGAATGGTGTTCTAAGAGTTTCAACCAAGTTCCCTTGGCTGTCAGTGTCCACGGGTCACGTTCATTTAACAAGGCAAACCACAGCACACTGCTTTGGAAAAGCTGGCTGGTGACTTGTAGGATCTCTTTGCCGCTCTGGACAAAATCTATAAACACCTCTTTATTTATTTCCACTGCATGGTGCACAGGGTTAGTTGGCTGCTGCTGAGGTGATGCCATATCTTGCTGGTTCTCACCATGCACGAAGCACCCGATATGGATGGATCGGAGAGGAATGTGTCACCCATGATTGCCCAGACAGAATTATTGGCTGAGTTACCTATTGATTTTCTAATCATTTTCAGACACACACCCCCACCCGGTGTCACTGCCAAGGCAGACCACAAATTGGACTGCGGCTGAATTGATGTGGGATTGATTAAAACTCACAGTAATTATTGGTTCTCTGCTGCCTGAGCCAGACGAATCAATGTCAGCAATAACAGATATGATTCTCTGTAAAAGACCAGAAAATACTGAGCAAATGCCGTTTTTTTAAATTCATCTGAGAGTCTGTTCTCAACCCTTCAGTTCAGCCCATGGAGTCAGGATTAGCATGTGACTACTTTTTTTTTTCTTTTTTTTTTTTTTTTTTTTTTCTTTCCTAGGTATGTTTCAAGTGTGTTCTCTGTGGGCAAGAACCTTGTAGCCCCCAAAGAGACTTTAGCTGTCCCTTGGTTCTGATCTCTTTATGGGACATCCTTGTTGCAAACCCCCTACCAGCAAGGCAAGGAGATCCTCGATTGCAATAAAACTTATTTGCAGCCAATAGTTGCTCCATCCCATCTTTAAGTGATGCAGATATTACTGGGAAGTGCAGGCAGAACTTGCAGCCCAAGGGGACTGAATTTATTCCTGCTTCCTCTGCCGTGTGCCTGTTTGTTTTGCTGGCTGTCWCTAATTGCAGAGCTAGCTGGTTCCCCTGGGTCACCGTCCCTGTCATCTTCTCCCCGAAGGGGAGCGCGTTGTTGTGCGGGTACCCGTCCCTGCTCCGTGTTGGCTGTAAGAGCTTCCTGTCCCTGGAGAACTTGTCGCTGCAGCTCAGCAGCTGGCTGGAGAGACGGCTCCCCAGAGCCAGGGGATGTGCAGGGAGGAGAGGAGAGGGGGCTTTCTCTTGCAAATTTAATGCTGAGCTATTTGCATTCCATAATTAACGTGTATTAGAATGCATAATTATAAGTGGAAACAAAGCATGCATCCTGGTGATTAAAAGCCAAACTGGAGATGTGTGTCCCACGGGGTCACCTCCGTCAGAGTAGGACTAAGATAGGGAGGGTCTTTCATGACCCACTGACCCAGTCTCAGGGAAAGAGCCATCATCTTCCTCTGTGCAAAGATGCTGATCTCAGGATATATATCCCAGGGTGATGATCCCCATTGACAGCTCTGAAATGCCTCTACTGAGCCCGTGTCTGTGATCCTTTGGCTGCTGCTCACTTAAAATCCCATCCACTACCTCTTGGCTTCCTTGGAAGATCTCCTATGAACTCCAGGAGGGTCTTGTGCAGAGCCCTGCTAAGTGGGGCAGACTGGGAAGCACAGAGCCTTCCAGCTCCCCTTGGCAAAGTGCTGCCCCTGCCCCGTGCTGCCCCAGAGCCGAGAAGTGGATGTGGTGCCAGGGCATGTACAGAGCTGTTAATGCTCAACTCCAAGTCCTCCTGGGAGGTCCATTTCTGCCAATTTGCACAGTTCTTATAGTGGTGCCTGCAGAACAGGAAGAGACTGCAGTAGATGCACTGTTATATCTGTGGATTTATAAATGCGATTATCCTGATCTCGTTTCCCAGACACTCAGCAGTGAAATGCACAGATCGTTCTTAGCAGCCCTTCGTCCTTATTTACTCTGCGTGTGCATCTAGAAAGCTTCTTCCTCCTTTGCCTTCTGCTTCTTTGGGCCAAGGTAGGACTACTGGTTCCAGGGCTGCCTCTTAGCACCTTTTGGCCTCTGCTTTTCCTGATGCACAAAGATGGAGACATCCAAGGCCATCATATCTTGTTCTTTGCTGCTCTGGCTGGAAAAGCCTGGTGCCTTCTCTGCTTTCCCTTGTCTCTGTGCCCTATCCTGCTCCAGAGCCAGCACGGAGGATGCTGAGGTTTTTGAGGGCCACCTGAGTTCCTGCAGCTGAGTTGAGGGCAAAATGGCAAGAGAGAGCAGACTGTGAGTCATGACTATCAGTTGTGCTGCAGCAGCATCTCCACACTTCTGCTATGGGGAAATGGCAAACTTGTGCCAGGCAATGGCCCTGTCTTTCTAGGGTGTGACAAAGGGCCTTTTTTGTCACTTGTGCCTGATGGTCTGGGACTCCCTCAAGCATCTTGTCAATGTGCAAGGGAGGGAGGTCACCTTCTGAGCAGGTAGGTGCTGATGGGCACCTGTGGGCAAGCCGTGGTAGCCAGTCTCCCATTGGGCACCTGCCTGTGGCAGCAAGAACAGGGTCCAGCATCTCCATAACTTTTATTAATATGTGCAGCATTTTGCTCGCATAGAAAATTGATTTTCTTTTATAAGCACGAAGTATAGCGGTTTTATAACCTTTCTTCTGCTTGACAGAGGCCATTTATAACCTCCCTTCATCACTACCTGTACAAGCTCCATTCTAGTTCGTCTTTAAGAAGTTCCATAATGCATTTTTAATTGTGAGCTGCTCCTAGACAAGATTTATCTATTTCTTCAAGGACTGGCCTTTTTGTTGTTGTTTGTGTGCATGTTTGGTGAAAAGGGATAAATAACTAGGGTGGAATTGAAGAGTGCTTTAGTCTGGGTGATAATTTATTGACAGCATTTCCTGCCTGCTGGTTTTTATCTTTTGGGAGGAGGAAAACCAGCTGGGGAGTTGAAATTAAAACCGAGAGCCAAATCCCCAACTTGTGTGAGTCAGCGTGGTTCCCTTAACTTTGGAAAAGTGCTCTAGTTAGTCTCAGCAGAGATCTGTCCTCCTGCAGTCCTTCCTCTGCTTTTGCAGATAGCCAAGCGGCMCCGAGAGCTGCTCTTCGACACAGGTTTGGAAATGACTGGGTAGAGACCAAGCTGCTGCAGTCATTAATGAAAGTACAGCTGGAAAAATAAAAGCACTGATAAATAAATGGTAAAGGGTTTCTCTAGTGTATTATAGAGCAGGTTGTCATGATTAACCCCACCYGGCACAGGGCTCTGTGGGTTTGTAATCTTGCTGCATTCGGAGTTTTATCTTTCTCCTGAGTGAGGTTGGTGAAAGAGTTTTTCATAGAAGATCAGGCCCCTCCTGGGATTCTTTGCCCTTTTCCAAAAGTTGGATGTTGATTCAGGGTAGTGGCCAGCTGAGCTGTTCCATCACACTTGGGACGAAGCCAGCTCCTGGAGTTGGCAGTAGAGTTCCTTTGGGAGGACAGACATTGGACTGGGACTCCAAGGTGCCTATGGAGATGTACCTGTTACTGACCCGTGTCTCCTCTCGCTGCAGTGCCCCGAGGACCTGAGACCCATGAAGGATGGCACTGGATGCTATGACTACTCCAAAGGCATTGACTGCTCTGATGGCTTCAACGGYGGCTGCGAGCAGCTCTGCCTACAGCAGACTCTTCCTCTGCCGCATGATCCCTCATCCAGCACCATCTTCATGTTCTGCGGGTGAGTCCCTGTAGGGCGCTGGTTTTGCCCATCAGTAGCTCAGTACTTGCTGGTTCCCTTATCCTTCCCTGCCAACTCTCCTTCTGTGCCACCCATGCCTCCAAACTGGCAGTGCAAGGGGTCTAGGCATGTTGTGTGCACCCAGCAGAGGGATTAGTTGTGTAGCTGCAAGGGGCTTTGTTCATGCACGTGCTCAGCTTCCAGCAGAGATTTAGGCACCTGGTTCCCCTATAGGCAAAAGGGGATGTGAGCAGCAGTGTGAGCAGATGGACAGATGCACCTTCCTCATCTCCCCCCGCCTGGACTCTGTGGATATAGAGGCTGATCTCTGATTCACTGTAAATGTATGCTAAAACTGTATATTGCGTGTTGGAAGGGGAAGGCAGAGCACTTTGTTTTCTTTTTAAGAAAAAAAAATCTTTTATGTGCTTTTCTTAAAATAGAGTTTCATCCCTGGTTTTGGCCAGGATCCTATAATCCTACACAATTTAGCATTTTGTCTAAGGAAAATCTCCCTGACTGCAGTATGTACTAAAAGGAGCTCAATGATTATCTGGCTTTATGCTGCACAGCTGCAGAAACAGTCATCCATCACGCGCGCTGTCCCGCAAGCRGCGCCGGTGCAGGGGCTCTGCAGAGCGCATCAATCTGCTGGTTCACATGCACATTTTGTCCCTCTCCTGCACAGGAACCTAATCCGTGTCCTTGGGGTGAGGATCAGGGACAGGGAGGGGAAAGGAGCCCGTGCAGGAGGGAAGTAACTACAGAAGAAGATTGTGCAGAAGAATGGGCAAGAATGGGCAGSTTTGTCCGTCTGCCTGTGTCCCCATCCCGTATCACCACCCTCTGCCATCCCTATGCAGACCCTCTTAACAGGCATGCAGGGAGGCAAGCAGAGTGCCCTTGCGATGCAGCAGATACTCCAGAGAGACAGGACAGATGACAAGTGTCTCAAGCCCAAGAACCAGCCCTTGAGAAGAGCAAGCTGCCATGGACTGAGGCCCAGGGGCATCACTAAGGCCAAAGGATGTAAAGGATGCTCTGAACGTCCCTATAAAGGACACTTTCATGGGCCAGTGGATGAGGGAGATGTTTTCTGGGGCCCAGTCCCACTGCATCTCCCTAAGTCCTCCTGGGGACATGCCACGTGTCCCTGCTAAAAGGAATCTTTGACTTTCAATGAAATGAGAGTCATGGGCCATATGCAGTTGGGAAAGCAAATTCCTAAAAGTATCTTCTTTTTTATTGTTATTTTGTCACTAAGTGATTGAGTCACTAGGATAGAGCATGTTGCCTCCGTTGGGAGTGCAGGTCAAGAAYGGGAAGTCCATGTGGGCCCAAGCAACATTTCCAGGGAGAGTCGGCAGCTCGTGGGGTGGAGCAGAGGCTGCTCAGTCGCGCTGCTGGCAATGTCATTCTGCAGTCACTTCCTTCTGCAAGGCAGAAGGCTCCACTTCAGGAACCAGCAAGGGAGCGTGTGACAGTGGGTGGAAGTATAAAGGGAGGAAAGGAAGAGGGAGAAGAGAGCATGCATGGCTAGATGAGGGATTCCTGTCAGCAAAATCACTGCCTGTTCCCAGTGAGAAAGTGTAGGACAAGGGAAATGGAAGTTTTCTCATCAACTAGGAGCTGCAATGGTAAAGAGAAAAGAGAAAAGGAGGGAAGCAGGATGAACACTTCCACAAAAGATGGCAGTGATATGTGATGTCTGTAGCCAACTCACATCCCTGCTGTTTGCCTCAGTTTCCCTTACTGTATGTGGAAGATAAGAACGTGCTTTATCCCCAAAATGCTCAAAAGCAGAGCCAAGGAATAAAAGAGCAACCACTTTGCAGATGATCCCTTTCAGGAAGCACAAGTGTCTGTTGGTTGCTGCCATGTGAGAACAGCATCTCCAGATTTCCCTGTTCTTGCTGGAGCAGGGGAAAGTGTTGGTGTCTCTGTAGCAGTATTGGGGCACATGAGCTGGTTTGAAGCTGATAGTTAAAGATGGAACCAGTCATGAGCTTCGTGCTCAATTTTGACCTTCAAAATAGGGGCAGGTGCTCAAAGCTGCCCACAGTGCTGGCTGTCTCTGTGGCTGCTCCAGGAATAGCCAGAACACCCTGGTCCTCTCTGCTGAGAATGGTCCTTCTCAGTTGCATTTTGTTTCTTGTGTAGGCCCTCTGCAAGGCTCTTCTAACATAGGTTGTGGTTGCTCTGCAGGTGTGTCGAGGAGTACAAACTGGCCCCGGATGGCAAATCCTGCCTCATGTTGTCTGACATCTGTGAGGGCCCCAAATGCCTGAAGTCAGATGCTAAATTCAATGATACCCTCTTTGGGGAGATGCTCCACGGCTATAACAACAGGACCCAGCATGTCAACCAAGGCCAAGTGTTCCAGATGACTTTCAGGTACTGCCCAATTCTGCTCATAGTTTTGAACGCATCAGGATGGGACCAAATGTCCCTTGGCACAGAGAGAGCGAGCTCTGACACATTCACAAGTGGATCCTGAGGGGGGGAAATGGAAGAGGGTGAGCATGAATGATTTTCCTACTGACTTGTTCCTCATGCAGACAGAAGCATAGGGTCCTTTTGGGCCAGTGCTTGTTGCTTCAGATGAGTGTTTAATAGCCTTTTGGGCTTTTTTCTGGGTTGTCATCTCGTCCCTTTCTCAACTCTCATGTCTTTCGTGCCTCTGACATCTGGTGCCAGTTGAGTTCTGCTGTTTAATTGCACACAGAATGAAAATGTCTTTTGTTTTGCATGTTTTTAACTTATGTGAGATAACTGTGTTGGGAGAAGTCCTGTATATGACATTGCACAAAAGAACTATGATGACGCAAGGTAAACATGATGTGAAAGTATGAATAGCCAAATGGAGTGTGTTTGCAGGCTATAATCTGAGTATATCTCTAGTGTGGAGGGAACCGCTATAGGTAAGAACAGGTTTCAAATACTACAGATCTTTCAGTGCTTGGCGATGACAGTTTCCTCATAATCACTGAATTCAGGAGTGGAAAATCAGTAGATTTATTTCTTTTGTTAGGTTCTGTTCAATGGTGGCATGTTTTTGTTGAGCGATAATAATTCTGAGCTTCCATGTATCTGTGCAGATTTCTACCAGGAAAGGCTTCAAATACTATGTCCATATTCTACTGGACAAGGCTCTTGCAGCATGTCTCCATGTGGGCTAAGGATTTTTTTCTTCCTGCTTTTAAGGCACTGAGACTCCTTTGCCGCCTCGTATTCTTGCTGAAATTGTGGGTGTTGTCACCTCAGGTCATGTTGTTTTTCTGGGTGCTTTTTCCCTAGCTGAATGTAAAGTCTTCTYGGTTGTGAATTCACACTGAACTCTGGCCTTTGCTGTCTTGATGGGAGATGAATTACTGCCTCTACCAGCTCAGAGGCATTCAAAAAGCAGTAGCAAGCCGAGTGCTTGGAGCCAACAGATCAGCAGCCTTTGCTGGAGGTGAGAATTGACAGTATGTGAAGGCAATTTTCCCCAGTAAGCTCCTCTTTAGTTTCTCTCCYTCCCATGTGACAAGCTTCAGTGGGCCCTCCAGGGCAGAGCCAGGCTGCAAGGCTGAGGTTCTTTTTTGTTTTTCCCAGTTATAAGCTTTAACTCGTGATGGCTGAACAGCTCTGGAGGCTTCAATAAAACCACCCAAACCTGTCACCTGGCAGCAGTGCAGACGAGAGCCAAGCGGAGCTCGTGCAGCCGCTCTCTCGACAGCAACACTCCTTTTGCCGGGGCTTTAATCTTCTCCCGGACTCCTCTGGTAGCCTGGCCTTTCCGTACACCTGAGCTGGAGGATCTGAGGAAGGCAGCCTTCCTCTTGCTGAGACAGGGCTCTGATGGAGGAGCTGCTTTAGTGCTGCCTAAGAGCAAACACATCTCCCGACTGGGGCTCGGGGATGCCGAGGTGGATGCGCTGCTGCAGGAGTGGGGACGGCTTCTCGCTCTGACAGGAAAGACACTTTGGGGACAGGACAACGAACAGGAACAATCATGCAAAGCACCATCCTCCTCTCCCCTCTTCACTTCTCACTGTGGTGGATCCTATTCTGCTTTTGGCTGGGTGGGTTGCACAGTGCCCAGAAAGCACCAGACTCCTTGTACCTGCCCGTGCCAGGAGCTCAGTGCTCTGTGGGGGGATTAAAAGGTGAGCAAGGAACCACCCAGAGCACCCAATAACAGCCAGAAAGTGGGCTGGAGTGTCCAGGGTTTGGGATTATCCCGACAGAGGTGGCTCCTCTGAGTGTAGCTGCCTGGAGGGAGGGCATTTCGGGCTAGCCCCACACTGCAAAATTCCCTGCCGTCTGTGTGGATGGGGAGCTGCTGTGTCTCCCTCCTCCCTTCAGCTAACTGATGCTTTGGCCAGTGAAGGWTTGTGCAGGCAGTCAGATCCTCCACGTGCAACAGGGTTTTCATTGCCCAGCATCAGCCCTGAAGCTGGTCCTGGGCCCAACTGCTGTGAGAGGTAGAAGGAAATGTGTCGGTTTGAAGCAAACTGCAAAAGGACAGCACGTGGGTGGACGAGAGGGCAGCGGAGCTGGCAGGAGGGATTCCCAACACGGGACAAAATCTGCAGTGTGCACGGAGAGCACAAACTGCAGCTGACAAAGGGAGTGCGGGCGAAGCTACCGCCGCGGGGAGACAGGGTGTCGTGTACCCCTGTGCAACGCGACACGCGCGCTCAGCGGAGCCCCGACCCCGCAAGCAGACGGGACGGCGGTTCRTCGTGCTTTAGAAGTGCCTGTTGCAACCTCACGGGTCGGCATTGCCTTTGCTGCTCCTTTGAAGTTGGACCATTTGCTTTTAGAGGCTCCCCGGCCGCTGCTGTCCCCGGCCGCGCTGTCRGGAGGTGACACTGCGGAGACTCTGCTACATCATCCCCTAACAAGGCAAGAGGAGGAGGTTAATGGAGAAGAAATTATTAACTAAAAGATGTAATTTGCCTCTGATTTTCATAGATATTCAAGAACCTCTCTGAGCATTAAGACACCAGCTGTTAGAGAAGGCCTTAATTTGGTGCATTTGAAACATAGCAGGAAGCTGCCAAATACCAGGGATTAAAAGCCTGTTTCTGCAAAGTAGGAGCAAGAACCTGCTATCAGAACAAGGGGCTGAGTATTTTAGCGGGATTTATAACTGCTGGGATCATTTAGCTATGCAGATGTGACAGTCCTTTGAATGGTGTCTGCTTCCCATGTTGCTGCATCTTCAGTGTCTGTGATAAATAGGATATTCTGGCTCGGTGGGCCGTGGCGGCGGGAGGGAGCCTTTGTGCTGGTGTGAGCCACATCCTGCGCAGCACATGAGGCAGCGGCACCAATCAGCTACAGTGGCAGCCCCATCCTGTTGGGTTTGGGACGGTCCCTTTGTCACCCAACAGTCCGCAATGTGGATTAGAGCCTTGGCCCTTTGACTTCCTAGCGCGTCCTTCTGCCCAGCGTGACATGGGGATGGAGCTGGGCCCTGCATTTCTCAAGAGGTGGTAAATCCCAGAGATGGGTGCAGGGAGAAAATACTGGCCTGCAGAGCATCTGTGGCCAYGTGCTCGTAATGGGCATTGGCAGCRGGCAGTGCAGTTGATGTTGGCATCTGTGGCATCTCACGCATGATCATGTTGCACCCTCCAGCCCAGCCCTGCTTGCACGTTCCTTCTAGGGGCCTTTACCGGGTACCAAGGACCCTTTGGCCCCCATCATGTCACTGAAGTGAGAACTAAGTTCAAACTGTGCAGCTCAGGAGCTGAGGTGGGAGCTCTGTGTGTGTATTTTAATACCAAGGTGGCTCACTAGCCATTAATCATCACTGCTGTGGTAGAGGTGCAAGCCAGAGCCAAAACACAACTTCTTCCTTTCCTCTGAAACCAAGCGCCCTTCCCGGGGCAGATTTCCTGCCATATGTTCTGTCTGGGAGCAGACGAGGGCTCCTTAATTGTTTTCCAAAAATCCACTTGGCTCCTTCCCCTGAAGCTCCCTCATTGCTCAGGCAGGATGGGGAGAGCTGCCTGCTTCGTTGTTTTCTTCCTTTGCTTTTTCCCYCTCCTTTGCCCCTTTGTTTTTACAGTGGCTTTGCCTTTCTGGCAGGGCGCTGTGGCACATTCGTGCACAAACGGGGCCGCGGCCGAGCCCTCCCAGCGCCGCAGGACGCGCCGCGCTGCCGCCGGCTCCGCGCAGCCSAGACGAGGGCCGTTTGCGCTCTCCCCAGGCCACCGGGGGATTATTTTCCAAATGGCTTCTTTGTTAGTCCCTTATCTGCTCTGTGCCATCTCTTTGCCACCCTGGGAATAGAGATTTTTGCTTTAAAAGCTGTTTGCGGTCTCAGCCTGTTGCTTTTTTTCAATTAATATGTAGCAGGCCCCAATTACTCCCCGTGGCGCCGGCTTTSCTCAATGAGTTGTTGCCGTGTGGTGGACGGGCTGTGGGTGCGGTGAGCGGCTCGCTGTGGGGCCGAGTGCTSCCCAGAGGGTGGTTCTGTGCCCGACATGCCCTCTTTTCCCATCCCAGCCTCCTGTTTTGCCTCATGCTCCCATGGCAGCTCCTGGGTGTGACATACAGCAGAGCTGTCTGCCCCGTCACCACTATCCCTGATCAGCCTCATCCCTGGCCTAGGGTGCCCTGTCCTCCCGGTCCAGGGGAGCCCTGGACGCTCCTGCAACACACAGTCAGTGCGAGACGGGGGTGCTTGGTGCAAACCTGCTGCCTCTGGAGCCTAGGACCTCCAGAAAGGCTTATCTCCATGAAGGTACGTGGACGCTGGCAGACAGCGTGCCAGGACACTGCACCCACATGGGGCATCATCATAATACTGACGGCAAGTTAACTTTAGATTTGTCGCTCTTTCTTCTCGCCTCTTTCCTCCCACCTAATGAGAATGGTGCGGTGCGCTGGCAGCTCGGGCTAGGAGCATCCCGGACACAGCAGTGTCCAGTTCCAGGAGCATCCCGGGCGCTCCGTACCCACAGTAGGTGCCAGGAGCATCCCAGGTGTCCAGCACACGGGATGGCTGCCGGGCTTGGCGGGTGCCGCGTGAGAGCCGCTCGGCTCAGCGCTTGGTGCCCATCCCAGGTGAGGACTTTCTGCCACCCCGCTGGAGTCTGTAGCTCCGTTACAGTGAACTCCAGTACCGTGAAGCCTGTAACTGCATTAAATTAACATTATTGATTTTTTTTCTTTCCCCCACCTCTTGCAAACCTCTAAATGCAGAGTTATAATTGGGCTGTTGTTTATGCCTGTGCTGGTGAGCACGCTGCATCACTGTGTCCCCTCGAGCAGCTTGTTGCCTATTACCCTTCAGGCCTGGAGAACAGATAGGGCTCCCTTCCAGTGCCTGCCTTCAGTTTCATTCCTTTTTTTTTCCTGTTATTGTTATTATTTTTTGCCACAGTTCTATTACCTGTTCACAACTCTGAAGCCTTGCATGTAGTAGTTGGAAGAAATGATGTCTAATGCCTCACACCTTGCTCCTGAGTAGGGAACCCAAATTGCTCCCAACCGGAGCAGCTCCCGGTGTGTGTCTCTTTCCAAAGACTGTAACAGGGTCAGACAGATACAAGTGCCAGGCGCCTATGTTGGGCTTGGGATCCAGAGGGAACTTGTTGTGCCTGCGCTGGCCAGGAGAAACTGTTGAGATTTTATCAAGTGCAGGCTGTAAAAGGCTGATGCCATCAGCACATCCCATCACCAAGGATAGGGTTGTGTCCTGCAGCCCTACTCAGCTTCAAAGTTAGCCTCCCACTGAGGAGGAGAACAGACTGTGCTGCTTTGAGCTGATATTTCCAGCAGTTTGCAAGCACAGGCGTCTACACCCGATTGTCACCTTTTATTCTTGCAGTAAAATAAAAGAAAGTCTGGTGCAAACAATTGCAGACAGTGTAAGGATCCAGGACAGAAATGATCTCTTTTAGAAAGACAGACGGAGGTGTTTGTAACAGACCTATTCCAAGCAGAGAAGGTTTCCAGCTTCCTTTTGCACTGGATGTAGACAGGGCTTAACCTCCTTAATGGACTGGTTCATCCTCCCTGAGCTGTGGGTCGTCACAGCTGCCTCCGTTTCCTGCTCTCCCCGCTCCCGAAGCGCCCCGATTGCTCTCTTCCCTTCCAGGCCACATAGGCAGCAGGTTGCAGGGCTGTGGGGTTGCTCTCCTGCTCTTTGGCCATTGCTCTCAATGGCTCCACAAACCCCTGTATGACCCAGGGGTTAGTTTCTCCTGTGGCGATGAGAAGTGCCTGGGGTAGAGGCTGCCGCTGAACTGGAGCTGCAGAGTAGTGCACGGCCACGACTTGGGCTGCTTCTGCAGCAGGTGCTCAAGGATGTGATCTACAAAGAAATAAGTAGAGTGTTTTGCCACTCCACTGATTGTTAAAGCTGCCCACGTCCTGGCCTGAGGGGGAGGCTGGGCAGAAGCCCCTCTGCTTTGGCTGCAGATGGTGCTTTTACAGCAGTCTTTGCAGCTGTGCAAGGCGCTACCTTAGTTTTTCGAAGGAGAGCCTAGGACCTGCAGATGGGCTGTGCTGCAGGGGGAGGACGTCGCCTCCCCGCGCTGGCCAGGGCTTGTGCCTGCTGTGGGACATGGAGGGAGCACGAGGTGCTCGTGCAGCCGCCTGCTCCCCTGTGCCCTTGGGCTCTCCGCTGTATTGCACGCACCGCAGCTCCCCGCAGGGAGGAGGAGGATGTGCTGCTGGCTCCCATCTCCCTCCTTCAGTATCAGCACGTGGCAGCAGCTGAGCAGGCCTTGAATGCAGCTTGCAAATGTGTGGCCAGAGCTGCCTGGGTGCTGCTGAAATCAGGTACCTGCCCTCGGAGGAGGGTGCTTGTAAGGGGGAATGGCCGTAGCAACAGACCTGGTTCCCCCAACGTCCTCATGTGCAGAAGGAGAAAAGTTGGTGGCCCTGGGTGGTGAGGGATGTGGTGGCACTGTCTGGATGAACAGTGACAGCCCATGTGGCAGCGTCACCTCGATGAGAGCTGCACTGTTTGACACTGGATTACACGAGTGATGTCGGATGCAGCTGCAGCAGCAGGCAGGGGCTGGGGTTTGGGAGCAGCCGTTTCCTTCGCCTCACACCCAGCCCCTGCTCTCGCCGCCCTCCCCGGGGCCCCGGCGGCACGGTTGTGTCTGCGCAGATGTTTGTGTTCGCTGCAGCTGAGGAAAATATTCATTATCTTGTTAGCTGCTGCGGCGAAGGAAGTTCAGATTTGCATTTCCACAGCTAATCACGCAGCACAAACAGAGCCTGTCAGCCAGCAGCGCTAATTGGGCAGAACGCGGATGTGCCAAGGCAGGGGCAGGAGGAGGTTCCCTGGTGCCGGCACCGTGGGTGGCGAGGCTGAGCGTCGAGGTGCGGCAGGAGGTGGAGGAGGGCGTGGGAGGATGGAGGAAGGCTCGACATGGGCAAGGTGCACGGCTCGGGCTGTGTTCATGTGAGGAGTGGGGAACAATGTGGGCCCTTGCACAGGCAGCAGCAGCCAGCGGGGTGCCGGCCTGGGAACGCTGCTGGGAAAAGTGTTTTTTGGGAAGATTGTGTCTCCTTGCCGGTGCTGCCAGGAACCTCTCCCGGGGCAGGAGGCGGGATATGGTCCAGGGGATTGTCGTCCTATGGACGAGCCACTCTGTTGCCACACGGGCTTCTTCTGCTGTCGTGCAGCCGACTGTGGTCTGTATTGCTACGTGTCCTCCTGTGATCTTCACATCTGTGTCTCTTGTCTGGTTCCTGGGCCAATGCGTCAGCTGCCGAGCGGGTCTTCCTAGGCCCCAGTGTGTGGAGAGACTCATGGTGATCCCATGGATTTGAGTGCTTAGCGCGAGGAAATGCTGAAGACTTGAGAGAGGGGCTGCAAAACTGTATAGAAGAGAGAAGAGAAAGCAAAGAGGGACAGTGGGCACATGCAGAGCCAGATCAGAGCTCTGCTCACCTGCTCGGTTTGACCTGCTTTAAAAGTGAACTGGGCTTTAGTGGGACTTCTGCAGCTCCGGCACCATGACAGAACTGAACACTTTGTCTGTTGGTGCTCGAGCTATCCTTGGCACTTCCCTCAGGGACACGGAGGTGACTCGAGCCATCCCCCACTGTGTCACGGCTCCTTCCCCAGTGCTCTGTGTTACTTTTACCAGCTCCTGAGGCCTCTGAGAGGTTTCCTCTACTTTCATTACACTGGGGGGCACAGGTCCAAGCTGGCCATGGACTTGCCGACCTACTAGGTCTTCCCACCTCTGACTTTTATGCTTCTAATTATACCTGGTGTTATTGCTTAGTTTAATCTCTGTTATTAAGTGATGTGGTAGAGATTGGTTCTGTAATAATAACTGCTCGCCTGTATATAGTACTTTCCATGCTGAGGATCCTTACCAGCTTTGCAGACAGGAATAGCTTTTCTTTCTCTCTCCTCTCCCAGCTCAGGGTACAGCAGCTTCCAGAGTGCAGAGCCAGTTAGAGAGCAACAGGGACTCAGCATCAACCTGGAACAAATAAAAACAAGTGTTACAATTAGCTGAACAGATGGAAGAGAGTGACACGTGTGAGCTTCACTCCTTCTTTCACAAGTCCTTCCCTTATCCTGCATGCTATGGACACTTCTTTGGTGGCAACCAGTAGCCAAGGTTTTGCACTCTGAATGAAAGAGCAGGATGCTGCTTGTGCCACGGATATTGCTCCAAAGGGAAGGCTAACACTGGTCAAGCCATGCTTGCCGTTCCTTGCTAGTGCCCAGCCTGATCTTCAGAGATTTCCCCCATGCAGAGCTAAGACAGCTTGACATTGACTGAACAAAGATAATCTTTGCTCTGGGCGATGCTGTTGTGGCGAGGCACTAGCTTTTGGGTGCCACGGCTTTGCAGCACGGCTCTGAGACATACCTGCCTCAGAGTTGGCAGCACATCTTGAATGTCAGCCTCAGTGAAGAAGAAAATCTTGTCTTTTCTGTTTTCCATCCCCTGTGGAATGGAAACTCACTTCACTCCAGAGACAGAGGAATTGCCCTTGTGTGTTTTGCAGTGCCTTCAGGTCTACACAGCCAGAGCTGCAAGTGCTAGGTCTGGCTTTGGACCTGGTCAGTCCAACTGTCCATCAAAGATGAATGTAAGAGCTGTCACACAGGTTGTGTTGGGAGCCCTCCCTCCTGCCACATCTGAGCTACAGAGCCTATGTTTAACCCAGGAGATCCACTAAAACTTTTTCTGCACCTGAATACTGAACAAGATCATCTAGTCTGAAGCTGAAGCTGTGGCCCAGCACTTAGAAATGCAGAAATAAGCAGCTGATAGAAGTCCGGCACGGGTGGCTCTTGTCCCTGACCTCCCAGAAGTGTTCTTTTGCTGCTGTGACTCCTGCTTGCCCAGTGATGACTCCAGCTGTGCAAGGAGGCCAGAGCCTTTGTGGAGGAGTCTCCCATGGGCTGTTGGCTTCAATAACAATTTTCTTGAGATGAAAGCTCAGGGCATTTGTGCCAGTTCATTTCTCCCCCCAGCAACATACTGAAGGAGAAGCATGCCTGATGAAGTGCCTGATGCGTGTGGAGCTGCAGCAAGCGGAGCCTCTGTGCCTTTGTCCCAGCTTTCCGGGGGACTGCACCATTTGCCAGCTGTACTGTTACCTGAGGGCAACAAGCGAACATCTGGAAGGTGTGATGGCTCTGCCACTTGTCATTAGGAAGCCTGGCACCCCTGGATGTGAGCAAGATTTCCCCTTGATGGCAGCTCCAAATGGAACTGGGAGGTAGGAAGGAAAATGAGGGTGTCCCAGGCAGCCTGGGACCCAAATCTCACCCAAATGCCAGAGAGGGGAGAGGAGGCTTCGCTCTCACCTCCTGAGTTTGTCTGGGAGATTAAAAAGAAATAAGTTCACTGTAGGTGTAGTCCCTCTGCCTTGACTTGGCTAGTGCATCATTTCATGGCTCTCATAATTAACTTCACACACACAGAAATGCAACTTTGCAGATGCAGTCACAAATTTTAGCTAATTAACCATATGGTGTGGCTGCCTGATGGAGCCAGGGAGATGTGCCGCTTCTGGATGCTTCCCTGGGCACCGGCGTGCCTGGGGGCTGCCTCTGCCTCCCATGCATGATCCCTGCTGCAGGAGCCCCCAGGCAGAAAGGCAGCTCTGCGGAGCAGCTCGTGCCACCCAACAGCTGGGACGGTGGGGACGGGGAGCAGCCAAGCACTGTGGGTGACAGGCAGCTCACGTTGGGTTGTCCTGCTGCCTGGCAGGACGTTCTGGATGTGGATCCAGGGGTGCTGGCGCCATCCCTAGCTTGTCAGGCACTGCTTTGGGGATGCTTGCACGGCTACAGCCCGCATTGGCATAAGGCAGGCGTTGCTTTGAGGGGAACTAGGAGCATTAACTGCGCTGAAATGACTTTGTCGGAGTGCCAGCATATGAAATGTGTGGTGATATTACAGCCCTGCCACTGCCTGTGGCTGTTTTTCCTCTGCTTCTAATGACTAATAGAGAGAAGACAAAACAATTTCTATTAGTTTCTCCCACGCCGCAGTGGGTTTCTTATTTTCCAAACCTCATTAGAGTTTGTAATACCATGGTGGTAGTCAAGAGCAGTCCGAATTACCCCGAGGGAAAAGAAGAACTGAAGAGAGATGATGTGTAGCCCAGTATCAACACTGCTCCTGGCTTATATCCAGGGTCCCTTTCGATCCCTGTCCAGACTCTTATGCCTTATCTCCATCTTAAAGGTTAATGATGAAGCTTAGCAGAAAAAAATGCTTAAGATCTCAGATTGTTAAGAGAATAGATGTATGTGCTGAGCAGAGAGCTGGCTCTGCATTTACCTTGGAAATGCAAATATTATTTAAAAGGCAGCGCTTGCACTTTCCACCGCATTGTAGTTCAAGCATTGAACGTGTGACCAGCTGCTGGGGTGACAGGGCTGGTGAAAGGTGTGTAGAGGCAGCGGGCTTCAGATGGCTGTTTTGGGAGCTGTTGCCCAAATCCCATAAGAATTGGGCATGTGTCAGGCACCAGCCTCGCACAGGTTCCTTGGGAAATCCCAGTGTGTAGTCCTGGCTCCACTGAAGTCAGTGGGAGTTCTGTTATTTGTTGCCTCAATGCAAGTCCTAACAAAACTGCAAGGAATGGAACTGCTTGAGCAACGTGTTTGAAATGAGTGAAGAGCACCCAAACAAGCCCGCACAAGAGGAACCACCACTGTGGCTCAGCTTACTAGTGAAATAGTCTTTTTGGAGTAGGAATCCAACTGGGCTTTGCTTCCCTTGGGCACAGAAAAACATTTGTGGTTATTTTCCTAATGTCCACAGCCCAGTGGGCAGGAGCTCTGTGAGCTGCTTTAGGAGGTCAGTCTTTCTTCATGGCATCTTCCCATCCAGACTGTTAAAAAGCTGAAACTTGCTGAGCTTATGGGAGTCGACAAGGTCAGACCCTCTCAGCTGTCAGTAACTGCTAATGTAATGGAGCAAGACACCTCGAAGAGTACATACAGTGGAGCAAGACACAGATACTCTGTCAAGCACTAAGCAGCTCCAGCCCTTTGCAAACAGACTGGTTTCAGGTTAGTCGCACCAGTTGATTGGAAGTTCCCAGGACTTGCCTGTTGAGTAAGGGTGGCACGGCACAGATGTGTCCTCCTAGTCCTCCCCACCACGTTGCAGGCTCAGGGCAAGGCTGCTGAGCCCAAAATCCAGCCAGCCCTGGGCTGTGATGGAGCCACTGCCTATCTTGCTGGAGACAGAACCAACATGCTTCATGCAGAGCCATGCAGAGCTGCAGATGTTCATACCGTTTTGGTGGCTGCTTGCTTGCTTGGCTTCTGGACAAGGCAGAGCTCAGGAGGTGTGTGAGGACTTGTTTTGGGTGAGAAGCCTATGTTAGTTTATCCAAGGTGAACAGCAGCAAAGAGACAGTAACTTTCAGGTGCAAAATATCAGGTCCAATATGTCAATCCTGGGTCAAATTTAATAGCTTTCTTGCTACTTTTGAGTGGTCATTGACATAAATAGTCCGTGAAGTTAAGGAGTCTCTGGCAATAAGTGCAAACAGGTTGGAGTTTGTTCAATTAAGGGAAAGGGAGCTGTCTGTGTACAGTCTGATGTTTTGGACTCTGGATCTGATGCTGGTATAGGAAAGGTTGGGCAGGTTTTGCGCATCACTAATTGTTCTTTTCTAAACTGCGTCTCTTCTTCCATCTCACATACACATGCTTTGTGGAGAATTAACCATCTGATAGGTGTGAACTTCTAGGAGCAAGTTGTGTCAGAGTTAGATAGAAGTGAAATGCCCCTCTTTGCCACTCTTACCCTTTTTGCTAAGCAGGGGCGTGTCCGCTTTTCACCTTGGCCTTCTCGCCCACTCGTAGTTTTCTGACTTTCCTTGAAGCTTCAAGGCTGTTGCCTTTGCGCTATTTGGTTAAGCATCGGAGATTTCAGTGCCAAAGGGAGGAATCTGTATATTTGCAAAGTTGGATAAGGGGTTGAAAAATAGAGCTTAGCATGGAATTCCTTTTGCAACCATGACTGCATAATTAAGGCATAAATCTAGCTTTGTATACCATAGTACTGCGCGCTACATATGCACAAGGCGTTGCTGTGGGAACCATAAGTTTTTGAATTTGTTTTCACTCCACACTGTTCCCAACAGACACTCTAGAGCAAGAAAGATCCACAGCCTACTGTAAGATTTCACCCACAGGGGACCCAGTTTAGTAGAATAAATAAATAGCTGTATAATGGCGAGGAAGGGGGATGGGGACAATGGGCAGAGGTGGGGAATAAGGGAGTAATAAAGGATGGTAAATGGGTGAGGGTGCTGTTAGAAAGGCAGTCACCTTTGCTGGTGGGATCACCTCCGCCCTGTGGCTGCAAGGACAAGGTTGCTAGTGGGGATGGCTCTCGTGCTTCATGGGCTTATGTGTTGCAGGTGTTTGGCAGCCTTTGGGACTAAACTGGTGGCACATGTGTTGCTCTCATGACAGTGTGGAGGAGACTAACAAACTGCAGAGCAAGGAGGTTCTGCTTCATCCCAGAGAATCGTGCTTGGCTCCTTGTAAGGACTGCTCCCTTCTTAGCCTGCACCCRGTAGGCAATAAGCACTATTTGCACTAACATTTTCTTTTCTCCCAGTGGGCAGAAGTAATGCAACTGCCCAGCCAAGCGAGTGTTCAGCTCTCACTTCTTCTCTTGCCTAATGCCAGTAGCGGACAGAAATACTCTGATATATTCATGTTCCTGCGGGCTTCTTGAGTTTCAGAAGCTGGGAGAGGCAAGAGTTTCCTGATGTCCCTCCAAGAGAGACCACAGCGTGGTCTCTGCCACTTGTAGCACTAGTGTATCCACACAGAAAGACATCTGAAATGCAGTTGAGCTTTGTTATCTCTGCTGCTCAGTGCAGCTTGTTGTTGTATCTCATCTCCCCATCTGAACGGCTTTTCCAGAGATGACCATGATTCAGAAAGGAAATTTTTTCTGGTGCTCTTATTGCTTCTCAAGATTCCATTCCTTGTGCAAATTCCTATGTGTTTGCTTTAGAAACAGCTTTGGGAGAGAATTTGCCTTTTCACCGTGATTGCTAGCATGACTGTCCTAGTGCCAAGGGGCTTTCTCTGAGTACTTGTTAGTGTCATCTGCCCAGAAGCAGACAGAGTGTTGGGGCTTCACAGCTTTTGTGTTCTTGCCTAGCTCTCCTGCTGAGACCTCTCGCTGCTTAGCTGTTGGTGTCCCAGATCCCCTAGCCTTGACGTGTTGCGTAGGCTGACAGAGGAAGGTGACAGTATGCAAAGCCTGTGGTGACACTCGAGTGCATCTGAAGACAGCTGTGGTGGCAGGAGGAGGGCAATGGTGATATGTCACACTTCAACTAGAAAGCTGCAGCAGCTGAGAGGGCTTGAGCACCCAAGGGGTGTTTGGAGATCACTTGCAGGAAAACCAGGTTTGAATGATCCACTCTTTCTAGGGTATGGTGTTGTCTATTTGGGATACTCAATTCCCGTGCAGTTGGTGGGAAGGGATTCAGACAATCTTAGAGGCAGATCTGACAAGGACAGTGTAAAGAACYGATTTATCGGTTCAACAGCCAAACTACACAATCAGCAGCGTCCTGATTTAGATTACCATGAAATGATTTTTATGTTCTTGTCAGTTAACACAGAACGGAACAGCAGCAGCAGTCTCAGTTTGGGCTTGACTTCAAATGAAGGTATTTTAGCGCCGCTCAAGGAAAGGAGGAGGAAGGGGAGCCTGTGCTGCCACCTTGCCCAGCAGTGCTGTTGCAGTGGAGTCTGTGGAGTTCACGGTAATGATAATGCTGGGGTTGGTAAGGGTTGTAGCCTCTGCTGCCCCCAAGTGCGACTCCACACCCCASGATGAGTCCTCCGTGCAGCCGCTGTGCTGACAGAAGGTTGGAGGCAGAGCCATCACAGAGCTTATATGTCCCCCTCCTAGCAGGACGCATCTTAAGTTAAGGAGAAGCACTGCTTCTCCCATCTTCRTCTTGGATCGAAACAAACAAAAATTTCCCTCAGACTCCACAGCCGCTTCAAGCTGAGTTGACAAAGAGTTTTAAATCCTCCAAAATGATATCAAGCTATTCACTGGCATGAATCCTCTTCCCTGTCTCTGGTGGCTCCCAGAGGATCAGTGCCACTTCCACCAGTATTTTCGTTTCATCAGGCCCGTTGTCGCCATCCCGTCCTTCGCGTTGCCAACAAGTGCTGTTTCCGGCAGAATTCCTCCCATGGAGGCCTCCTCGCTTTTGTATTGAGCAGCCACGTGGTGTTGGAAGCCCAGGGCTGGCCAGGCCTTCTGGTGGCACAGTAGTGTCAGGCAAGGCTGGGCACYATCTGGGCAGATAAGCTCCACAGGTGACCGTGCTCCAAGGCAGGGACGCTATGGGCAGGTGTGGACTTGGTGAGGCCCATGTCACCTCCAGCTATTTGCTTGCTCTTGCGGCTGTGACACAGAGGGAAGAGGAGCCTGGGTGGTGCCCTCGYGGCCTCCTGCATGGCTGCCCTGCCACCACAGCACCGCCACGGTTAGTATCTGTGCTCTGATCAGCCTGCAGCGTTTCGCCCCTGGTGAATGACTGCACTGTCCTCAACGCCTCGTGGTCCCGTGGGAGGGGAGCAGGCRGCCCCTGGCCCGGCGAAGGGTGACGCGCTCGTTCCCCAGAGCCAGGCCTGCCGCTGCAGGTGCTGCCGTCCACTCCTGATTTACCTCCCTGAAACACCTCAATTTAAATGCTAATTTTTCTTGAAGTAAGGGGGGAGAGCTGCCGCTGAACAGTGTTGAGGTGTTTATTAAAGGAGCAAAAATACTGGTGCTGGCTCTCGCCACGGCTAGAGCTGCGGTAGCTGTGCGTGCCAGTCCCCGCGAGGCCGGAGCCGTGCGGTGGGAGCAGCCGCTCCGCAGCCCGTGCTGTTTGCTCGGAGTGCAGACCCAGCTGAGCACACATCCACGCTTGGACGTGCCGGTCCTGTCTGGAGGAGCTGGGTTTAGCAGCTCTGGGCTGGCCGAATTTTCATCCGCACATGGAGAGTCGCATCTCCTGCTCGCCCTAAAGGAGCCGACAGGGGCAATGCTCCTCCAGCCTGATCTGATCGTCATTGCAGAGTGAGGCTGTTCAGCTGGGGAGCTAGGCAGGACTAAAGGGCCTGGTGGAGACTGGTTAGTCTCTTTTTATGCTGCCACATTATATAGGAGCGGGGACTCACTAAAATTAATGACTAGTAAATTTGGCATAAGTAATGGCTACTTCACATGGTGTGAGTTCAGCCTTTATAATTCACTAGTGCCTGAGGTCACAGAGACAAAATCTTGGGTGAGATTTGCAGTGTGCTTACCTTTTCCAAAGTGGCTGTGGAAGTAGGACACCCACTTTTTACTGTCTCCTTATGACTCTAGATCAGTTTTTTTATTTTGTGATTGTACCTTATAAGGAGGAGGCTGTTCATGAATGTTCCTATGTCAGATACAAGCTGGGCTCTTCTGAGCCTACAGCCACCCTGTGAGAAAGCAGGAAGGAAGGTTATTTCAAAAATGGGCATGATGAATGAGGCAACCCCAAACCCATCCTGTTCTCCCCAGGCCACTGCAGGATGGAAAGAAGACTAATAAATTATTCTTGCTGTAGAAGATGTCATCACAGACATGAATAGGATAGCCATGCAAAAAGTCCTATCCTCACATAGCCGCTTTCCTGAACATAACCCCACTGGATGATAATGTGATTAACATATGTAGCTGTGCTGGCTCAGATAAGGGTAATTAAATCTCACAGTTCAGGCCATCAGCTAATCACTTGTGGGGTCTTTTTTCCTTTTTTTTCTCTGTATTTTTCTTTCTTTCTTTTTTTTTTTTTTTTTCTCTTTTTACCCCTTTGTGATTGTATTTGCCTAGCTGCTGAATGCTGGAGAGCGTCTATTGTGTTTATCCGCAGTTGGCTGCTGATGGAGGCAGGAAGCCACACTTGGGCTGATGCTCTGATAGTGTGGTGAAATCTTAGGGGTGAGCAGAGGGATGTGTAGAAGGGAGGGCAGGCTGAAGTCCAGCCTTTAGAACGTGTCCTTCAAGGATGTAATGTGAAGGGAGGAAGCCACAGCTGACTGAGCCTCATGAGAGAAATGCTTCTTCCCCCACTAGTGAGGCAAATGCAAAAATGAAATGAATACGCGTCACTAGCTCAACTTGAGCTATCACAGACCAAAACCCACTCACAGACACTGCAATTTTGGCTCTGGCCTTCAGTGCCCAGGCCTGTGGATAAAGGACCCCAGGGCTTAGGGGAGCCCCCRTATTGGAGTGAGCATCATCCAGGCCGGTTGCTCCAGTACTGATCTGCAGCTCTGCTGCTCCTGGTCCCTGTGCACACGTCTGCAGGATGCTGACCCTTCTCACCATCCTCTGGAGGTTTCCCTCTTCTCCTTGAGCTATGTGACACAAGGCGGGCCCTGCTGAGCAGAGCAAAGCAGCTCCACGCTCCAGCAATTTATTGCCTGACCTTGGGTATATGATGTAAGGTCAGATTCCCCCAAACAATCTCAAGTTTTGCATATGAAGCTTTTGAAGGACAGGAGGGTGCTGACCTAGCAGGCTCCTCTTGCCTGACCCCTCTCCTGCTGGCAATTGAGCACCTTGCAGTTGCTAATTGCTTTTACCCCATCAGCACCTCAGTGAAGGAGAGAGTGATCATCTCCATTTCGCCGGAGGCAATGGTTGGATTTTATGTCTTGACCATGGTTACACAATGTGTCTGTCAAAGCCAGGATTTTAAACCCGGTTTAATCCAGCAGAATGCCTTTCTCTTAAGCCCATTCTACCAGTAAGAGATGTTAGTGGAGCCTTGGGACATTTGACCTTTTTCGGCATTGACTCCTTTATCCCCAAGTCAGCTCATCCCCAAGGATAYGAAGTGTTCTGGATTAGCAGCTATTGGGGATTGTAGCAGGCAGGGAGGAAAAAAAAATATCTGTGTATAACAACTCACTCTCTGTAAAATGCCCTTAGAGACTTGCAGATCCCTTCAAGGAGGAGGATGAGCAGGAGCAAGTTTATTCAGTGTGCATTGCACTGCAGATCAGCAGCGTGTTACTTGTGTGAGTATCGGACACCTGCTCAGTGAGTAGCGAGGAGGTGCTGGAGGGCAGAGAGGAAGAGGAGGGTGCTTACTGCGTGGTTCTCGGGTGCTGAGAACAGAGGGGTATCTGGGGTACTCTGGAGCTCGTTGGAATAGCCTCGGCTCCACAGCTCATGGCAAGGTCACAGAAACTGCATGAAACTTCATGCAAACACATCCGCACCATGGGGGACGGGCTGCGCTGGCGGCCCGTTTGGAGCCCTCGCCACCATCCCCATGCATCCCTGCCTCTTGTCGGCGCTCCTCACGCACAGCTCGTGTGTGTGTGTGTGTGTGTGTGTGTGTGTGTGTGTGTGTGTGTGTGCGCGCTTGGGGGCTTTGCCCAGCGCTTCCCAAGGGCACAAGAGCGCGGCCGTGGCCTCGCTGCGAGCTCGGGCTCTGTGCAGGCTCCGTGCGAGAGGAGCTGCAGCCCTCTGCCGGCTGCGGCTCCGCAGCACAGCGCCCGCGCTGCCCGAAGGATAGCCTGGCCGGAGCACAGGGCCCGCGCTGCCCGAAGGACAGCCTGGCCGGAGCCGCGCTCCTTGTCGTCCCCGTCTGCCTCCCTGCTCCCTTCTCCTGCCCGCAARCAGCAGCTAGGCAGTGCAGACGCCTGGGACAGTCGGCAGCGCTGCGTGGGCTGCTCCSCCAACTATCCTGCACCAGGCAAAGAGATCCAACGTTTCCCTCCCCTCCGCTATCCTGGGGCTCATTTCGGGTTTGCAAGGCCTGGCATGTGTGCAGCACATGCGCGTGGTTTGGCAGTAGGGACGCGAACAGCACTGACCTGCCACCAAAGAGAGAAGGCAGCTGCTGGCAGAAGGGAAGGAGGAGACGCAAAAAGGATTTGATAGCAGAAATGCGTCGTCAGGCTGCTCCTCAAGTCCTATCTTTTAACGCTGCTTGTTCAAATACAGCAGCATATTGTGGACACATGCGTGCACGTGCGCTGATGTGCGCACAGGCCTTTATTTGCAAGTACATGCACTCGGCCCTTGTTTTTCCCCAACCTTTTGATTGCAGAGCTCTTTAGGCAAATGCTATTACATCAAGCAGCTTTTCAGTAAATACCTTTTTACAGAGGCACCAGCTTTGACTAGCAGCCACTGCATGCAGAGCATCCTCACACCTGACTTTGTGGGGCTTCTCTCAGGTCCCTCCTTCTCTACTGCCTCCCACTCCAGCTGTTGTTTTTCCACCTCCCCCAAACAAGCTGGGCTCTTGCCCAGCTTCCTCTGGCTGAGCACACAAGGACCGGGGCAATGCACCTCACACTCACAGGAGTTGTGAGCAGCAGGAGGCTGAGCCCATGCATGGGCAAGTGTCCGTGAAACGCTCTGGATGCATTTGGCGTGATGGAAGAGCGGTAGTTTTTCTCTCACCTGTGCTTGGATACCCTGCTGGATCACTATGATCCACTATGATCACCTAATCTCTACTGTGAATTAGAACACAAGATTTGGTGGGTATTTCCAGGAGGGATCGAGTGTTTTGGCCACATAGCAGGGCTGTTGCAGCTTTGCTCTGCTCTGAGGAAGCTCTCCTGGCGGTGCCAAGTCTTTCTCTTTTGAGTTCGTGTGTATTTGGACCAGCCAGACTCAACACTCTTAAATAGTTGTAAACCGGGAGAGAGCCTAGGAAGGTGCTGCTGTCCTCTCTGTGCCTCTCCTCCTGGTGCTCCCAGAGGTACTCACCTGGATGGCCTTTGGTGTGACCTGCCTGTCCCTTGGGTTTGCATTAGTGTGGGAATGACCCACCACAGAGGGGTTGGTCCCGATCCTCTGGTGGGGCAGTGGAGCAGAATCCTGGAGGGTTCGCTGCACCCTCTCATTTTGTGGTGCTGCATCTTGCTTTTCTTGGCCTCTGGAATTTAGCATTATTTTCTTTTTCCCCTCTGTCTGTCGAGGCAGAGCAGCAGAGCCCCCTCTCCTCCTGCCCGTGTTCCCCACCAGTCAGCTGGGTCTGCAGCCCCTGCCTYCATCCGCCCAGGCAGCCCAAGGCCACGCAGGGATTGTGCTTTGCCATCTGCATCGCTAAGGCAGCGAAGGGCTCAGAGCAGCAAATCACAGCCGTGCCGCTGGGGATGCAGCGCGACGCGTGATCAATAGGAGATTTGCGAGCGCCTGTGTGAGCGAGAGGTTTTTTCCCCTCAGACAAATAAACCAGTTTTTCTCTGGCAGTGCCTAAAGCGAAGCTCACGAGGCACACTCAGGAGCGCACACGTGGGCAGCTGAAGAAGAGGAAGAGGGGGGACGAAGCCAGCGGTTGTCTGGAGTCTCGGCCATTAGGGAGATACAGAGCAGGTGGACTGGGGACAGCGCTCTCCAGCCGAGCACTGAGGCTCCCATGTGCTCCTAGGGTTGACCTGCTGGTGCAGGCACATCCTGCTTTGTGTGGTGGAGCACGCRGTGTGCTCAGAGCCGGCTGCCCTGGATTTTGACTCTACGATCAATATTTAAATTCCTTCCCTGCTCTGTTTTGGCTGGCACCAAGGAAGCTCAGTGCCTGGAGATCTGCCTGCTCACACTTCAAACTGTGTCCCCAGCATCCCTGTGCTTGAAGCAATGTGCTGGGGGCTGTTATACTCCTGCTGAGATTAGGAAATTGCTCACAGGTAAAATAAAATTGCATCATAAACAACATTATTTGGCTTTTTGGAGTCTCTGTCTACAAGCGTAGCTGCTTCTGCTTTCAGAGAGCGGGTCATCCCATCCGCAGTCCCTGGGAGCTTGTTGCCCCTCGAAGGGCTACAAGGCCTGCAGTGTCCCAGGCTTCGAGCGTGGGACCACCAGGCCCTGMGCTGAGGGCAGCTCAGCTGCTCTGCCTGGACGCAGCCTGCATCGTTGCTTTGGAGTTTTCTTTTTCTCTCTGCAGGGAGAATAACTTCATCAAGGACTTCCCGCAGCTGGCCGAYGGCCTCCTCGTGATCCCCTTGCCCGTGGAGGAGCAGTGCCGCGGCGTCCTCTCGGAGCCCCTGCCCGACCTCCAGCTTCTCACTGGTACGAGGCACYGCATGGGGGCCCCCGGGCTCAGCCGCCACCACAGGCAGCATGAGAGACGATGCACCATCTCCCATCCTCGTGCCCAGCCCTGCCCCAGGTCCCCCTGGATCTTAGTGCCCTCCCAGGTGGAAATCATGCATCAGCTACGTGCATCTGCCCTGCGGTGCTGCTGCTGTGAGTTYAACCACAGCAGTGCCCTGGCTGCCGCTCTCCATCCCTGCTAGCCGGGAGAGGAGGTTACGATCCTGTTATCGGCACGTTTGTAAATGGTGGGGAAATAGCGTTGCTTAGAGCACGTTAGTGCCTGGCTGTCCCCTTGACCATCCTTGAGCCGTGGCTTTGTCTTTTCAGGAGACATCAAGTATGATGAGGCAATGGGCTACCCCATGGTGCAGCACTGGAGGGTCCGGAGCAACCTGTACAGAGTGAAGCTCAGCTCTATCACCCTCTCTGCAGGTGAGGGCCGTGCRGCTGCATCTCTCACAGAGGCAGCCCAACCTATCCGTGTGGGCGGGTTGTCTTCTCGTCACCACCCCTCCCACTGCTGCCTCCGCGTCACRGCTCAAAATGACAGGATGATTGAGGTTGGAAGAGACCTCTAGAAATCATCTAGTCTAACCTCCCTGCTCCTGCAGGGACACCCAGAGCATGGGGCACAGGGTGGCATCCAGGCAGGTTTGGAAGTTCTCCCGAGAAGGAGACTCCACAACCTCCCTGGACAGCCTGTCCCAGGACTCTGCCACCCTCACTGTAAAGAAGTTCTTCCTCACGTGGAGATAGAACTTCCTGTATTTTTATTTATACCCATTACCCCTTGTCCTGTTACTGGCCACCACCAAGAAGGATTTGGCCCCTTTCTGCCTACATTTTCTCCTCAAGTACTTATAAATATTGATCAGATCCCCTCAGTCTTCTCTAGGCTAAACAGCTCGCTTAGTCTTTCCTCATGCAATAGATGCTCAAACTCATGGTCATTCAAAGAGTTCCTCTGGCTCTTGGCATCTCCGTGCTCTGCTCCAGTGGCAGCCACTGTGGCCAGCCCTGTTGCGGGTGCACGAGAAAACTTCACTTCCTTCTAGGAGGGAAACTGGGGCGAGGGGCTTGCATGGGTGACGTGGATTACACTGATGAACAATACTATGGTAAGGATTCTTACGAGGATTTTATACATGTACGCACAGCAGAGAGTAAATTCCAGAATAGTGGGATGTCAAAAGGACCCCCAAACCATTTGTAAATGTGGGTCATATGAAGGAAGAAGTCGCAGCTGAAGAAGGGGTGGGAGGTCAGGTTCTGCAAACGTCACAACATTTCACTGCCACCTTTCTGTAACTGCACATTTTGTTTTAGGAATGCTGAAACATTTTGTCGTGACCTGATATGTTTTGCTTTTCTGTTTCAAAACAGCATTTTTATTTAGAAATCAACCTATTTTTAAATGGGGGGTGAGGAGGGAAGGATTTAATACAAACAGGCTGCACAGCCCCAGAATGAAATAACCCTCTTGGAATTGAACAAAATCTTTTGGGTCAGCTCAAGATGAATTTTTCATCCTTTTTGTTCAACAAAAGCTTTTCCTTCAAAACAGCAGCCAACGAACCAGCCAGTTAACCTCCTTTTGGTGACAGCTATGATGTGTTTTCTTGCAATATGTTTTCAGTTTCACCACTGACTGGACCAAAAACTTTGATACTGGCCAGYTCTAAGTAATACCAAGGCATCATGCAGTCACCAATGCCTCTGAGACAGATKGTTTCCGCAGAGCAGTGGGGATAGATACTTGTGCCATGGCCCTTATATGGGTGGTCCTGACAGAGCAGTGGTCCCAGTGTGGGAGCATCCCTGGCTCTTGCACATGCTGGGGGGCATGGCCGGGTGTTTGCAGCAGACGCTGGTGACGCCACTCTGGCCCTGCAGAGCTCACCCGGCCCCGTCCGTATTGGRGCTTCCAGGGAGTCTCTGTCTTCCCCACGGCTCCAGTCGCTCTGCRCTGTCTCCAGCTGCTCTAAAAATAGATATCAGTTGTCCAGAGTATTTACACTGGCGCTGGTCTTCTGTGCAATCTATAATGAATTCATCCTTACACCAGGACAACTTTTCTGGCTATGATCCTTGCATTACAAAGGCCAAACGTGTCCTCTGCTGAAACCATTGATTTATGGCCGAGCATTCTGCATAACAGGCCCGAGCTTGTGTGCATATGTATATGCCTGCATTCATGTGTACATCCCTGACAATTTATTTGTGAAGAGGAATCATAGGAYGATGTGAAAGCAGCTGCCTGAGGAAAATAACATACTTTGTGGTTAGCAAAAGATGATGTAAGCCCCTGAGGAAACAGAGGAGGAAAAGCATTTTGTACCTACTTAGGGATGTGTGTTTTAAGCAGGGAAGACTGATCAATATGTATAAGTACCTGAGGGAAGAATGGAGAGAGGATGGGGCCAACTTCTCAGTGGTGGCCAATGACAGGACAAGGGTTAATGGGTACAAGGTGAAACACTGGAAGTTTCATTTTTATATGAGGAACAACTTCATTACTGTAAGGATGACAGAGCCCTGGCACAGGCTGCCCAGGGAGGTTGTGGARTCTCCTTCTCTGGAGATCTTCCAAACCCACCTAGATGCCACCCTGTGCCAGTTGCTCTAGGTGTCCCTGCTGGAGCAGGGGGTTGGACTAGATGATCTCTGGAGGTCCCTTCCAACCTCAACCATTCTGTGTTTCTGTGTGATTCCGTGTTTTGGGGGCTTTTTTTTTTTTCCCCAGAGCTGTCACTTTTGGCCCTCCCTGGCCAACCTTCCAAACCAGACTTTACTCTTCCAGGGTTTGCAAATATCCTCAAGATCCTGAGCAAGGACAGCAGCCGGGAGGAGCTGCTCTCCTTCATCCAGCAGTTTGGCTCCCACTACATCGCAGAGGCACTTTACGGCTCYGAGTTCAGCTGCACCATCCACTTCCCCAGCAAGAAGGTCCAGCAGCAGCTCTGGCTCCAGTACCAGAAAGGTAAGCGGTGCGGAGGAAGGAGGCAGAGACACAAATGCTGCTCGTTTCCATCAGCTCCACCACTCTCTCTGGGCAGCGCGTACAAGATGGTTGTGCCTGTTGGTGGGAAGGGATCTATAGGCAGCATCCATCAAACTGTCCCATCCCATTGCTGCCTTGCAGCACCCGCACGGCAGCCTCCTCCTTCCCTGGCAGCTCCGAGGTTGCCCGCAGGCCTGGAGCTGCCATTCCCACTTCCAAGCCAACGCACCATGAAGCTCATTGGCCGTTTCTCGGCCCCATTGCGATGGCCCTGGAGCACCCTGAGTGATTTGGGCCGGTTTATATAGATGTGACATAATTGAGCTGTCTCAGAATGGCTTCGTTTTATTGCTTGTGACAATGACGGTCTTTAAGGAAGTGTATTAAATCAATAGCAGACTCGTTGTGCTACACTATAAATAACGAGACACATCATTAAACAGGGCAATAAACTTCAGGACTTTGAAGTAATACAATTAGGTTATGTTTATAAAAACTCCCTTATCGCCGTAGCCTTCCATTTGCCAATTCATCTCCTTCCTCCAGGGAACTTGGGATATTCCCTTGGCTGGGTATTTTTTGTAGTTGAAAACGACTCTGCTGTTTCCATCAGGGCTTAGGACGTATTGTAGGAGTGGCAGGAACGGAGGCTGCGAAGGCACTTTCACCCCCCCTGGCCTGTGCGGCTGTGAATGGCCTCATTTAGTGCAATTCAGCAGAGCTGAGTAGGCACCCGCCAGCCTCCTCSGTGCTTTTCCCTTGTTTTTTCACTGTCTACCCAGCGCAGCTAGTCTTGTGAGCTTGTTTATGACACCCCGTCCTCGGTTGTTTTGTCTTTAAATAAGGATAAATGAAGTTTGCCAAAGCAATGGYTTTATTCAGCAGGAGATACGTGGCGGAGGGGTGTGGTTTCTGTACTGGGGTTGTTACTGATCATTCAAATGTGTTCCTTGGCATCCGTTTGCAAGCACATCAGTGCAGAGGAAGCTCAGGACAGCTCCTGCTCCTGGTGTCGCTGATTTGAATCCAGAGGGRCTGGAGAAACGGAATTACTCCAGCATTGGTGGGTATGAAAGAGAGAGGACTTTGTTGGCGATGGGACTAAGTACTATGAGTGGTACTTTGGTGCCGTTTGAGCTTGGTGCAATGGTGTCAAGGGCTGAGTGGAGAGGAATAGCGGCTACATCTTGACCCTTTWGTGAAACCTCTGGTACGTATGAGCCCCCTGCCAGGGCCAGCCTTGCTCCTTGGAGTGCCGGAGCGATCGCTCGTGGTGCTGCAGGGAGCCATATGYGGAGCAGAGTCTCGCTCGCTTTGCGCCACCCAGATAGTTTCCTTTTTTGGCTCTGTTTAGTGCTGGAGAGWGAAGCTCCAAGGGACTCCATAGGCTGTCCAGCAACCACCCAGGGAGTTCGTGCATGATCCCTGGGTAYGTTTAAATACTGACTGTGCTACCTCTATGCCCCAGGGGCTGTTTCTGTGCTCGTTCCCAGTGCATGAGTCCATCTGTATCACGGGGCTGCAGGAGGTTGACCTGAGCGACTGCTGGCACCACAGAGAGGTCAAGTGCTATAAATGGTGTTTTCCAGTGTTCCTGGAAACATGGTGAGGCCGTCTAGGAAGTATCTAGGAGGAGGTTGTGTGGCTCTGCGGATGGAGAAGGCAGTGGCAGGAAAGGCAGGGTTCTCTCCTCAAGAAAACTGCAGGTAGCTAAAAAGAAAAGCTGGTTGGTGAAGATGGATGGGTTTTATGCGCAGCTCTCCACCAATGTACCCACTGCTTACCAGTGACAGGAGGGCCTGAATAAATAGATCTAGCTAGACAGTTCTGCATACTTTCTTAACCCAGAAACAGCTCTGGCCCCTTGTGCTCCCTGCYGCTATTCAGCCCATTTCAGAGCTGCGTGGAGAACGCACATATGCATCAGCTCTAATAAACACAGAAATAAAGCCAGGATAACTGCGATTTGTTAGCGAACAAAGCGGATCAAAAGAGGAGGGGGAGAGGGGCTGAGTCTTGAGCTAATTGGAAYAGCACCAAGAATGATAAAAATGCACATTGTGGCATGTTCGCAGCATCGCACAGAATTATTTTAATATTATAATCAACTTCATAAATCAATCTGCAGGCCTCAGGAGGAGGCCTCTGCCAATAAAGTGCGCAGTGTAATTGAAAACACCGTCTCGGATGTGCAACTGCGCCACCGGCTGTCGGACTCCTTGTGAGGCGCCGGGCCGGCCGCTGGCTCTCGGCCACCGGGACAGGCGAGCGCCATGGGCAGGAGGTGTTTGATTGTGGATCCCTTCAGCCACCCAGGGGGAAACGGATCTGGTTCTCAGAATCACAGAATGGTTAAGGTTGGAAGGGACCTCTAGGGATCWTCTAGTCCAAACCCCTGCTCCAGCAGGGACACCCAGAGCACGGGGCACAGGGTGGCATCCAGGCGGGTTTGGAAGTTCTCCAGAGAAGGAGACTCCACAACCTTCCGGGGCAGCCTGTTCCAGCGCTCTGTCACCCTCACAGTAATAAAGTTGTTCCTCATATAGAGATGGAACTCTCTGTGCTTTAATTTGTACCCATTTCCTCTTATCCCATCACTGGCCACCACCAAGAAGAGTTTGACCCCATCCTCCCTGCATTCTCCCCTCAGGTATTTACCCATATTAATCAGATCCCCTCTCAATCTTCTGTTCTCCAGGCTAAACAGGCCCAGCTCGCTCACTCAGTCTTTCCTCATACAATAGATGCTCCAGCCCTTTAATCATCTTTGTTGCTCTCTGCTGGACCCTCTCTAGAAGCTCCACTTCCCTGTTGTACTGGGGAGCCCAGAACTGCACCCGGGACTCCAGGGGTGCAGCTCCCAGGGATGTGTGTTCCCCGCAGGGCTAGGGGCACCCTCATCCCTCYGGTCTCAGATGGGAACAAAGCTGCCTCTGCCCTCCCAAAGGTTTGTCCAAGCGTCAGGTGCCTGGAGGCGTGGGGATGTTTCGGGCTGTTGTGTGTGGTGCCCTGCTCCATCCTGCGCACGGGCCGGAAGCTTGTTGTCCCCCGCRCCCCCTGTAGACACCGCTACCCCACGGGTGAGCAACCCCAATGCTCTTTCATTTAACATGATTAAAAGACCCCTTTGTAGGGCCAGCTCTGCRTCACCTGACAACCCTGCAGCTCATGGGAGGGGTCTCTGAGCAGGGACCTTGGGATTGACCCATCCAGTGATCTGTTTCACTGGAGCTGCATCGGGTTTCCCACCCATTGAGACTGGTCCATGATGCTAGTGGCACCTCATTAAGTTTGCACCAACCGTGTGAGCATCTTCATTCCACGGCGGGGCGAATGCGATGGCYGGCACCACCTCCCCTGGTATTTAAGACGCTGTCACAAAAATGCGCAGGAGGAAAGAGCAGGAGGAAAGAGCAGGATCCCTCCCTCTGGCAAACACATTGCGCTGGCGAAGGTGCGAGAGACCTCTGCGCTGGGTGGCCCCTCTGCCCGGCTGGCCCGGGGCGAGGGGGCCCTTCTTAGGGAAAGGGAAGCGCTGCTCCAAGAGCAGGATGTGACAGTCCCATAAGGACTCTGCAACGGCCGCCCTGGCTCCCTCGTCCCTCAGACACACAAAATGCTGAACAAGTGTYTCCCCTCTCCAAGTGCTCCTGCATRTGGAAAAAAGGGAGAAGTTACCAACCGCACCACGGAGGCTCTCGTTGGGTGTTTGAGTGGGAGYGCTCTTCCTTCACACTCTGTGGACTGGCTGAGACTTCTGTTGTCCAGCTGGGAAAATCTGGAAAAAGGGCATTTTTGAGAATTCTCCTGTCCTTTAGGAGCGCCTGTCTCCCCTGTGCCACACTGGGACGCAGGACGMGGTCTCAGCCCAGACGCAGGAGTGCATCTGTGCTCAGCGCGCGCTCCGTGCAGGTGCCCAGTCCGTTAGGTCCTCGGCGAGCAGCTCTTGGTTTGGTTTGGTTTTCCTGCATTTCCTGTGGGCAGCAGACCTCTCGAGTTTTCCTGGCCTCAAGGCTTTGTGGCCAGGCTGGGACCCAACCGAGCTTGGGAAGTGTGCAAGAGCTGTAAAAGCTGTTCCCTCTCAGTAACAGATACTTGGAATAGCCCATGGAGGGGCTGTGACTGGTCCTGTCCTGCTAGACAAGGATTTCTGCCCAGCAGTCTGCCCAGAAGAGTTGTATTTGATTCTCTTGGATCATATGTAGTCAGTCACATGGCTTTAAGAGGTTACAGCATCCCTGCTATGGTGCTTCTTTGTGAACTCAGCAGTTTAGACAAAGAATTTTAAAAAACATATAGGCCATATGCCATACTAAGGATCCAACCTCAAGCTGTGATAAAGGAGCAGGCTGTATTATGCAGAGTAGGGTCTATGGGACCATTCTGTCCTTTCAAGGTCTAATTCACCTCCCTCTAGGTCTGGTACCACCATAACAGAATTAAGATTAAACTAATCCTTGGGAACCTTTAGTTTCTAATTTCTAGACGCAGTCAGGTGCATTAAGACAGCTTTAAGGCAAGCTTTGCATCTATTAAAGGAGATCATTCCTTTCCCTTATGCCTTGCTCAGCTTGGTCAGAAGCATATAGAATTTGACTGTCCTTGAGATTTCATATAAATAATGACTACTTTACCTTTGTAACACTCTTACCGCATGTGGTTCCTATCATTATATTTATTTGAAAGCCTCAGATTTTGACATTTTGTACAGAGGCGGAAAAAACAATCTCGCTGGTTGCTGTGAAATTTAGTTTAGACTAAAATATGTGCTGTGAAACAGTCTGCTAAATGACCTTATGCACCGTTCATTGTAATCCAAAATTGCCATGCAAGTAGAGTAATTAGTTGTGCAAAATGAAATAACTTTAAATCCTCACATTGAGTAATGACCCAGAAAAATCACTTAAGTTATACAATGGAAAAGATTCAAAGCATCTGGCTTTATTTTTACTTTTGTAGCTCTGCCCCCTTTGATTAAGAAGCAGTCTCTCCCCCTTATCCTGTGGCTGCTGATTTCAAAGCAGAACAAACATTCAGGGCTTGGTTGCCTCTGCCCTGAGAAATGACTCCCTCTCCTGAAACGGCAGTGCTGGCATCGCAGTCGCTCTGCAAGGCTCCTATACATGYGATAAACTAGCAACTCGCAGCTGCTTAAAGAGCTGCTCCAGATCATCCGAGATGAGCACAAGTAATAAAACACGGCGCCCAGATCAGCAAGCTGAGCTGGGTAACAGCAAAAGGGGAGACCTTGTGTGTATTGATGACGGACTGGTGTCTTTGAAAGACGGGTGGCAAATTGTTTAGCTCTCCCTTGGTTTCACGTAAATATGCTGTTTCTAGCTAGATTTCTTGCAGTATTTATCAAAATTATCCACTGTAATAGGTGAACTCTCGTAACTAGCCCTGTGAACTCTGTTAACAAAGTATGTCACTTCTGTGATGGGTCAAAAGTGAGCCAGAAAATACCTAAATGAGTCAGTGATGTGGGAGGACTGCAAACCTGACCGCAGCTTCCAAGCTTACCAAGTGCGCTGTGTGAGAATGAATTTTGACCAAGCCTTTCAATCATCAGGTATCAGCTGCAGCAAGAAGGCATTGGCCTTATGGGACTATCAGTGAGTGGATATAAGAAACTCTAGTATTTGTTTATGAGGTGGGTAGAGAAGTGTTARACAAAGTTACGTTAAACCTGCCAAAGAGATCAGATTTAGCCCCCACATCCTGACAGGTCTTGTAGCTATGGTGCTAGCAAGTATAATTCCCACTGGCCATAAAAAACAATCTGCCACCAAAGGGTGGAGATGAAGTGTTTTAATAACCAAACGAGCCATTTGCAATGCAGTTTTAAGTGAATCAATATTTCCTTTATTACACAATCCTTAAAAATCAACCACATACGTTTAACCGGTCACATTCCTTCTGCAGGGGAAGAGCAGCAGCCAAGCTACTTCATGGCAATTCTTAATTACCCCACTTCATCTCACTTGGCAGATGATCACAGCAGTATGTGTGGGAGGGGGCAAGAAATATAGCACCACAGAACCACCTCACAGTCACTGCTCACCTTTGTCACGGGAAGGGCAAACCCTGCGTGGATAACAACAGCTTTTCCCCTCTTTCCCCTTTCTGCCGCAAGCCCAAGAGCAGAGAACAGCTGCTGGTATATACATGCAGGCACCGGTCCCAGTACCTTGGCCCACAAATGCATCACAAAGTCATGTTATTTTCTCTGAATCTCTGAGCAAGAAACAGATGACAGAGGTTTTGTTTAAACTGTGGAACTAGCAATAATCTGGGGTAAGCAGATGCACAGCCTGTTTGCTGCACCAGCTTTGTGTCTGTTTAAGCACTCCAGGAAACACTCTTACTGGTAGCATGGCATTTATTGCAAAAAAAATTCCATTGGAACAGAGTATGACAGAGGTACATATTATCACAGATAATATTGCTGCAGTTATTCAGGTCCATGGTAGCTTCCTGCTTGAAGCAGTTCTTAAGAACAGAAGAGATGTTTTAAAGGAGATCAGAAGGAGAGAAACAGCCATGAGCATAATACTGGAAAAACGCCTTGAGTAACAATATAATTAACTGCAGAAGGTCCCAGTAATAGTCGTCACCTCCCCAAAACACACATACGAGGTGCAATCGGCTGCCCAAAGCTGTTAGAAACATTAGGCGACCCCCCTCCCACCCCAACAGCGAGAAGCTGAAATTATCAATAGTTACATGGAAGACGGTAGCCTCGGTAAATACACACAGCAGCTCAGGGGAGAAGGGGGATTTTTAAAATTGCTTTGACTCCCTCAGTGTCTTCCACAATCTCCTGTGCCACTAATCCCGGCTCAGCACCTGCACCACGAGCCTCTCCCAGCACTTTAGAGCACGGAAACAGGAGGTTCCCCTGGTCACGGTGCAGCCGGCCACACGGCTGCCTGGTCTTTGTGCTGCCCCTGCTCTGCTTTTTAGCTGAATAGAACAGGAGCGGGGGAGAATAAGAACCGGCCCAAAAGGGTTCTGCTCTCAGTGCTCCTTCAGAAACTAAGGGCCAAGCAATTGGCTGAAGCCTGTTTTTACATTGCTGTTTCACCGAAAATAATTCTAAAAATCTTAAATCACCTATTGCACATAGGTGGTAGCACAAACAGCAAACAATTCACCGTAGCTTGGCAGCCACTATAAAGTCAGCTTTTAAATTGTCTGTGGTGCCCCCAAATTTGCAACTACATTGTTGATAGCAACAAATAAATGCACTGCAGCGTAACTATTATCTGTGGCAGATTAACACTCTACTACTGTGTCCTATTTAAGCACATCTTTTCTTCAATAAACTATTCTAGGCGAGCAGCACCACACTGAGGTACGTGTTTATCAGCCAGGAGAGCAGCACTGTGGGGGCCTTGGTTCACACAGCTGCAGTTTTGTGCTTCATTTGGCCCAAAGCCATCATGAACATGAACTCTGGTGCCTGCTGGTGCCATTAAAAAGAAGATGAGGAATGTAGCATTTTGCTGTGCAAAGAGAAAAAAAAAAAAGGCAGTGCACCAATGAAAAGGTTTCCAAGTATTAAGAAAAAAATAAAAGAAAAAGAAAAGATAAATCCCTCCTATCCCCATATCAAGCTAAAGTAGCTTTCACATACAAAGTGCAGGTTGGTGCAAACCTATCGGGAACTGCAGTGGGCTGGAAAGGGGGATAGTGAAGTGCAGGTGGAGACGCTGTGTATTATAGCATTTAATGTTGTTTACTACAATTTCCCAGTCTCACTCCCCCATCTCTTCCCTCTCCTCCCCCCTCCCACACTTCAGATACCAAGCATGCCTTCCAAAGACAGTTTCTAAGATACATTTAATAATAAAACACCCGTGGATACCAACAGTAGTTTCCCATACTTATTTTTTTTCCCCTCATCCTTAATTTACCCCCTTTTAACTAGTCAAACTCTTAATAGAAATAACAATCCCATTGCCATCAGAGGGCAGTTTCCGGGCTCGGCTCAGTCTCCCATGATTGCACTGTGCTGGCTTCACAGTTAACAGGCAGGGTTCACAAACAGCACGACGGGCAATCCGCGGAACGCCATGGAGAGGAAGACCTCACGGTTCAGTCTGAGAGGAAGGCTCCATCTCTGGGCTCCATCTCTGTGCAGTTTAGGAGGACTATTTTGTTTTATGCGGTGCCACAACTGGAAATTGCTTTCTCTAGCGGTTGCCCAGACAACTGAGTTCCTTGCAAGTACCCCAGCAAGAGGATCCTTCTCTAAGTCCTCTAAGGGAAGTGATTTAGAGCAATCAGTCAGCRTTTATGGCACAAAGAAAGATGCAACGGTTGCAGCTTGAAGTAGGAGATGTGGCRTAAGAAGGTGAAGAGGTTTACGGAGTAACTAGTCATTTAACACAGAACCCCAAAGTGTCCTCTTCCTCCTGCTTGCTCTTTTTTATCGTACTGATTTAAAAAATGCAGAACACCACTACACAAGCTATTTTGCTTCTGAACACAAAATATGATGGCCTCTGGGCCAAACCCTTTTGGGTTATGGCATCATCTACCTGAAAATTTTGACATTGGTTTCTGTCAAATTGCAGTGAGGCTGGAAGAGGGTAGAAGGGCAAGAGGGGCTTTGCCTCCAGCATTGCCTTTAGGGAGTGGAGTATCTTCTCAGGTGGTAACTGTAGATCTTAATGCAGTGATCCCAACAGTCAAGCACTAAGAGCTGCCCTTTCGGAGTAATGGCAATACCAACCGGGCATGTGAGGCCTTCCCGGATTAAGATATTGTAGCCGCCTCCTTTGGGAAAATGAAGAATTTCTTTACGGCTGCTATCGGCAACAATTAGGTCTCCCCGGGCGTCTACGCACATCCCAGCAATGCACCTGAAGTCCTCGTTCTCCGAGAAGAAGTGGCTAATCTGGCGCCCCAGCTGCCCGTCTGGCCCCACCGAGCCAATGGAAAAGCCTCCTTCCAAGTGATGCTCGTACTGGCGGTTTTCCAGGTTGAGTCCCAGCCCTTGAGTAAAATATATAGTCCCTTCAGCATCACAGGTAACGAACTTGGGGCGCACCGCGCTGCATAAGCAGCTGTACTTGACCACCCCAACGCCACGGTCTACTGTGAAACACCAGAGTTTTCCCCCTTCCACGTCGGTCACCACAAACTGCCCCGAGGGCAGGGCCGTGATGCCCCAGGGCTTGCTGAGCTGGCTGCGGTGACATGCCACGCAGTGGCCGTCCATGGTGTACACCTTCACAGAGTTGTCGTAGCTGTCAGTCACCCCGATCAGGCCGTGGCAGTTCATGGTGACAGAAAGGGGAGTCAAATTGGGTAAGTCTGCTCCCAGGAAACTTAATACAAAGCTATCGATTCCACTAGGGCTCCGGCGGATCTCCTTCAGAAAGCCTTTGCGGGTGAAAACCTGGATTCGGAAATTACCCCGATCTGCAACGAGTACCTCTCCTTGCAGAGTGACATGCAGGCTGACAGGGAGATTGAACATCCCGGGCAGGCTGCCCTTGGAGCCCATCTTCTTGATGAAGTAACACTGCTGGATGCTGGCCGCTGCTTCGGGCATCCTTGGCTTTGCCGGGGAGGAATTGGGAGTGCAGCTGGCTTCCTCCTGCACCAAGTCTGGCTCCCTAAACGATGCCGATGAGGACGCAGCAGTTTCCATGAGCGATTCCTCCATGTTAACAGTCCGAGGCTTTTTCACCACCTGCCCAATCTGCAGTGGTCCCACGTGGCTCACCTTGAGGAGCTCAACTTCTTGAAGAGTCAGCTCCCTTGGGAGACTGTTGGTCAGCTCTGGTTCTTCCTCATCTGCTGCCTCCTCCAAGAGAGCTATATCTCCTTGCTTTATTTTGGCAAGAAAGTAGTCACAGCGAGACAATATCTGCACTTCTGCTAAATTCAGCAGATAAGCTTGTTCCTCCATTACCTGATTATTTACCTTCTCCACCTCAGACAAAGAGGTGGTGAAGAACTTGCGTGACCTGGCCAATTCTTCCTGGATCTTGCGCTCTTCTTTGCTGTAATCCTGCAGAACAGCTTTGTATCTTGATTGCAAGTCTTTTGAGACGCCCTCAAGAGACGCTTTTCTTTTCTGCAGATCCCCCATGAGCTCCCGAAGCCTGGCAAGCCTTGTCCCAAACTCCCTCCTACGTTCTTCCGCAGCCTCTTTGATGGCAATGACACTGTGCCCTTGGGGCACGTGTGATGTCTCCTTGCAGGGCTCACATAACACCAAGCTACAGCTCTTGCAAAAGTGTCTAGGCAACCTTCTCCCACAAACCTTGCACATGAGAAGACCCACCACTTCCCCTAGTCCTGTGGTGTCTATGATTTTCAGAACAGTAAGATTGTCAGTCAGCTGAGCTAAATTTGTGATCCGTGTGATTTTGATACAAAAGGGGCATCGAATCCCATTAATGCTGTTTGCCAGGAGTTTCTCCAAGCATTGTTTGCAGATCGTGTGCCCGCAGTGCAACAGCTTGGGTCTCAGGTGCTCCTCAGTAAAGGATTCCATGCAAATGGGACATTCCAGGACCTCTCGGAGCGCATCYGAATTCAGATGAGGGGCAGCAGCCATGGCTTTCCAAGGCAGGTGTWGCCAGTGCAAAATCTTGTAGTCACATTTATTCCAAGGTGCTCTTATCCTGTCCAGAAAGAAAAAAAGGAAACATGATTTACCTCATTTCCAGCAGTTACATATACAAATAATTTATTTCTGATTTATCGCCAACCCTGTAAAAAAAACCCAGTTGGCTTTTCCACAGTTGGAAAGGGTAGCCTCATCATAGCTAATCTCAGGGTGGGCAAATTCCAAAACTACCTTACGGCTTTTAGTACAATGCACTTAGAAAATTTAAAGGCAGAACTGAAAGAATTGTAATGGCAGCAAAAAGGAAACCCAATAGATATTGATGACTGAATCATCTCCTCATGGCACCCATCTCCCACTGCCAGGCCTCTATGTTTACATAATTTACTGAAGCCCGGAGAGATTAAACCARGCATTCATATGCTGCACATCAAAAGAGGTACCAGATGGTGCGACGCTTTAGGACATTAATATATCACCTCTGGAGACTGATGTTCAGATGTGACATCAGATACAAATGAAATAAATGTGCTTGCTTTAATCTGCTTTTCTGGGTAGCCAAAATAAATTTCCAAGGCCTCATATGTTTGCTAGGAAGTGGAACTAGACAGAGTGATTTGTCAGCTTCCACTGGTTTGGTGAATGACTACGCATACTGAAATACACGTCTAAGAGTCCTTGTGTAGGTCATTAACCTCTGTCACGCTGCATCTGGCTGCAGCCTGCAAATAAAATACACAGCAGTTCACAGCAGCGTTCACGTGAGCAGGAGGAGTAAGCCACGCCAAACGTTTGTTGAAAACAGATAACAGTCCATTATTAGTTCCTGGGCTTAGCTTAATTGCATAGCATTTCTGCTCATTTCATGATCTTGTAGCATGGACCTCACTCTGGTGTTTTGCTTCAGTTTTATGCCCCGGTTGTTACCGTTCAACTTTTAATCTAGGTTTCTTCATCCTCACACCCCTCTCAGTARGAATCCAGATCCCAGCAGCGATGTTGCTAATGCTGCCATGCACTCAAAAGGAACAAATCAGCACCCTCATCATTGAGTTAATTTTCAGTAGACTGTGTTTCAATATCTTTGCTATTGCACTGCTCAACCCTTAAAAGAAATGAGGGGGGAAAAAAAAAACATTTTGAGGGGAGAGAAAGGAACTTGTTATTCTTTAAAACAAATGGACAGTCAGGGAAGAGGTGAAGAGCCAGTGTTATACGACTAAGGGCTGCGCACAGCACCCTTGCTTCCAYGCAGAGCTCTGCCTGCTTTGTCCCTGGGCACAATTCAGGCAGAAACGTTTGGGGTGGTTCAGCTTTCGGTTTGCTCATGTTGGGATGGTTCAGTTGCAATGAAGAAAAGTTCTTTGTGTTCATCAGGAGGGGCAAAAAAAGAAAGAAAACGTCACATGGATTTATCAGCTTTCATCCRTGTCTCAGGTGACGGCGTTTGGCAGCCTGGATTTCAGGGAGTGATTCAGTGCGGGGCAGAATCCGCACCAAGGACCACGTTGGGATCTAACGTGGTTTGCTGGGTGGGACGCGCTCCGCTCCGGGCACACACAGCGCCCGCCRTCGCTGGCTCTCAAAAACGTATTTCTCTTTTATTCTTAGCATGTATCTCTGCGTTGGAAACAGAAGCCTGGGCATTGTCACGTGGCTCAGAAATAATCCTCTGAGGGATAAAAATCTGTGTTTTAAAAAGACTTTTAAAAGGCAGGCCTATGATACTAGGTCTGTTATTCTTATTTTCCTTGGAATTATGTCAAAAGGCTTCGCTTGGGGAAGGGTGAAGGAGCAGCAGGGACAACAGATCCCAGCAGTTACATAAACGGTGGTCTTTAAAACATGTCATTTCGCTAAAGGACAATGGAGGAGGTGATTCAGTAAGCCGATTTAGATGGCATGCATTTAACAGCCCAAAGCCCTTCATGGGGATCGCACGGCGGGTCTGGGGGCTGCGGGATCCCTGGAGCCGCGCTAAGCTTGGCCCCGCGCGCGCCAAGCTGCAGCCTCCCCATCCGTGCGCGGACCGCGCGCTGCCCAGGCGGCTCCCCCGGCGCAGCCAAGGCCGTCAGCGAAACCCTGAGCTATCAAATGGTGCAATTATGTAAGATCTGTTRTATTTAAAAGCCGAGATTCCTGCCCTAATCTCTCTCCCGTCTAGCGGAGCGCGGTGACAGCGCCCGGCGAGGGCAGCGGGCAGGTGCGGCCCTCCGGAGCCGCCTGCTCGCGGAGCGCGCGGGGTCCCCGCTTCGGGGGCGCCTCGTGGCGCCGCGCCCCCCGTCCCCGGGCCGCGGCCTCCTCCCGCGCGGCC
>NW_020455865.1:7043423-7062821 GCF_003342845.1 Nothoprocta perdicaria
GCCGCCCGCGTGACGGCGCCGCGCCCCGCGCCGCTCGTGACGTCAGCGCGCCCCCGCAGCATGCTGGGGGCTGCAGTCCCTGCGCGGAGTCCTGACAGGCTCGCAGTGCGCGTGCGCACGGGGCGGGGGGGTTGATCCTGCCCCTCTTTCTCCCCCGCGAGGGGCAGCCCCCACCCCGCGCGCGTGCGCACAGGCAGCGGCGAGCGTAGCCCGTGTGCACCCCCGATGTCCCTGGTATGCACCCCCCCCAGGGAGCACCCCACAATGGAGCACCCTGTGTGTGCACCCCACAATGGGGCGCCCCTTGTGTGCACCCATGTGTGCATCACGTGTGTGCACCCCCCAGTGCAGCACCCGTTGTGTGCAGCACGTGTGTGCACCCCTCCGTGTGTGCACCCCTTTTGTTCAGTCCCACCTGTGTGCACCCTGTGTGTGTGCACCTCGTGTGCACCCAGTGTGTGCAGGCTGCATGTATGCACCCTGTGCATGTGCACCCTCCATGTGTGCACCCCCATGTGCAAGCTCATGCGTGCACCCCCCTCGTGGGTGTGCCCCGTGTGTGCACCCGCTGATCTGTACACTCCCATTCGTGTGCACGGGGTCAGTGCATCGCCAAGCGTGGCTGGGGGCAGCATGTGGGTCCAGAGCTGATTCGACTTGTAATTGTTTTCTTTTTATTCTTTCTAGCTTTACAATACCTATTTTCGTGTGGATTGAGCTATATGTATCTGCCAAGTTTTGTCTTTTTTATTCTAATTTTTATTTAATGTTGTTGACATATTTAACTTTCTTTTTGTGTCTTTTCCTTTTCTTTTTCCTTTTTTTTTTTTCTTCAGGATCCTGAGCATGTGCTAGTTTTTTGAGTGTTTTGCATCATGTATTGAAAATCTGCACTTTTCAGCCCTTTCCATAAACTACACTAAAGCAAGCAACTATATTTAGATCCCCAAGCGGTAAATATAATCAGTTGATTGGGTGATGCACGTGAAAAACAGGCAGTGAACAGGCATGCAGCTGTGGTTGCTTATCCAAGGACCCGTTCCAGGCTCATCCAGGCGGATCCCAATTCCTTTCCCACAGTGGCCCCATGTCTGCCTGTGGTGGCCGGTGTTGGGTGCAGCTGCCTTGGACAGGGGGGACATTGGAGGTTTGGGGAGCCGCTGGAGTGTTTGGGGACATGCGAGAGTCCCCACTGCTGTCCCTGCTGTGGCGGCGGGGCTCTCTGCTGGTGCCTGAAGGGCACAAGCAGTGGGTGGAGGAGGTATCTGCCAGGAACACATTGCGCTGGGCCAGGGAGCGTCGCGTGGACCTCGGAGACATGGCCCTCCCTTCCTGCTGTAGGGGCCTCCTTGTGCTGCACCCGTCCTGTGCAGGGCCAGCTGCCAGGATGGCTGCTCTGGAAGGAAAATCCCTGCCTGTTGTGATCCTTGTTGTGCATTCTGACACCTGGGTGTTTGGGGGGAAATGGAAAATTGTGCGGCACTAAGTTCTCAAGGGCCTCTTGGTGAGGCTGCCCGGACCACCAGTGCTTGCCGCAGCCTGCGCAGCACGCCCAGAGCCATCACCTGGCTCTGCAGGATGGCCTCGCTCCGTTAAGGGGCCTTTCCCTCACTAAGGGGCCTTTCCCTTGTTAAGGGGCCGTTCCCTCCCCGGCGGCTGGTGCTGAGGCTGTCTCAGGGTGGGACTGTGCTCCCAGCGAGACAGGGCGGGGGGCTGCCCCCGCAGCACCACGCAGGACCCTCATCAAGTCCAGCTTTCTCCTTCCCGCAGGGCTAACACATGAGGCTGCCAGAGCGGTGCGGTGGAGGCAGCCCTTTATGAGGCTCTCAATAAGATTTTAAAGAGCTTTTAAAAACAAGTCATCATCACTTTCCATGAAATCCTTTGTAAGTGCAGCCATGTCTCCCCTCCCTGCCCGGCCGCCAGCTCCTTCCACCTCCCCACCCTGTTTGCTCTCGCTCGCAGCCCTGAGCTTCCCCTTTGGAGATGCTGGATAGGTCTGGAGCGGACTCCTGCCACCCCTTGCAGCAATCACAGGACGAGGAAGTGCCACCTGGAAGGCTGTTCCTGCCCCTTGATGACCCCTTGGTGCCATGTGTTTTGGCCTGTGCCTAGGACATGAGCTGTCCCTGCTCAGCTGCCCACACAGGGGGACAGTGAAGGAGGCACGAGCACCATGTGCTGCTCCCTGCAGCCAACACTGAGATCTCTTAAATGCAGTGGCCTTGGGTCTGGCAGGACAGACGATCAGGTCGTTTTGGAAGAGCCATGATCTGAGAAGTTGTTCTGTGTTGAGTCTAATGACCCGAGGCAGTCGAGACCAGCGGTTGGGTAACGSAGGGACATGGTTGCCCCCAGGGACAGGCAAGAAGGCAGTGACACTGGCAGGACCTTGTCCACAGGGCAAAGGGAGCATGAAACCAGAGTGTGTAGGAGCTGGAATTTATTGGCATCCAGGAAAGCAATGCACCTGTGAGGTGAGACTTGTCCTCCCGAGGTTTTCTGTGAGGATCGGAAGGAAGATGCTGGTGACGGCCGGCACTGTGCGTCCGGAAGCGCGGCTGCRCGTGCCGGAGGGCTGCGGAGGCCGGGAGCCATCCTCGGCACGTGCCACGAGAGGGCAGCAGTCCCTCACAGACCGGGGCGTCCCAAACTGCCCCGTGTGCGGGCGGCCGCYGCGCGCAGGCCTCGCGCACAGCCGCGGCGGTGGCACCGGTGACGCACGGCTGTGCCCAGTGCCTGCACGGCCGTCGCTCCACCGGGACTCACCACCCTTGCCCACGGACACAGGCGCAGCCCTCGTACTCTGCTTTGGCCTTGTGCAGCTCCGAGGTGGTCCTCCTAGGTGCCCCCAGGGCCACACACCTGCCCCTGGGCTCGCGTGAGGCCTTCTGGGCTCCTTGCAGCTGCTTCCCCCCTCCGCAGACTTGTGCCGCTTGGAGCCACGTTGTCCGCTCTGGAGCCGCCAAGGGAGCGCTGCATTCCCCAAAAGGCCCCTCCTCTTGCCCCAYGCTCCCCGCAAGCCCCATCCACGCAGGCGTCGTGGGCTGCGGGCCCCATTCAGCCCAGCTCCCTGCGCTGGTGGCGTTGCCACATTGCCCAGGTGGTGCTGGGGTCTAGCTCTGGGAGGACATGCATGGCTGAAGGAGCCTGTCTGGCTCTGTGCACGCGCTGCACTGGGACCTTCCTCGCAGCCCCAGGTGACATGGGCCTATAACTAACAGCAGGCAGAGTTAAAGCTGTCAGAGCACTTCATAGCCCCATTGGTTAGCACACCAACAATATCTCACTGCAAGAGAAATTCCAAGGCAAACACATCTATTGATTTCCTTTCTAACTCTCTTTCAATGGATTTGCCAACAAATGGGGTATTATTCCATTAAGTAATAAAGTGGCAGCCAGTGCCAGTGAATAACGTATTGTCCATAAATCCCCAACCCTGCTCGTGGTGGCAGCTGTGCTGTCTATCCCAGCTGGAGGGTGGCATGAGCTGGGAGGCAGAGCAGAATCCCTCTTCCCTGTGGTGAAATGTAAAGCTCTGGGTATGAGTGATTAAGAGTTGAGCATCAGTAACATAACTCACTGAACCATGAGGAATTCCTACCTGGTCTATTCCTTAAATTCCCTCTATGGCTTCAGCTAGAGAACCTTTTTTCCGCATTCCAAGCTTTACTGCTATTAAAGAGCTACCACATCCTACCCCTGATGCGGCTGCATTCTTGTGGGAAGTGGAGTGATTCCTAGTTTTGGAATGACTTAGGATCTTTTGGAACAGACACTGTATAAAATGCTGGACCACTAGCAAAACCATTGCCTCCCGGGAGCTCTCAAAACAAAACAGCTCTCAAATACAAAAGAATTAGGTATAATGCTTTTGTTATATTAGTAGTGTCTCCCTCTTGTCCAAGCACTAGGAGGTGCTGCTGGTGCTGCTGTCAGTGTTTTCGAGGTCTATAACTGCTGCCTCCTGAGCGAGGACCCCTGACCATCGTGTGGACAGTCACCTCTTATTTGAGATTGTTTAAATCGCAGTGGAGCAGAGATGCAGAGCTGTGCACCAGAGCAGCCAACCAACTCCACTGCACATTCTGCAGTGCTCGTCCTCCATACAAGGCTAGGTTTTTTGTTTTTGTTTTTGTTTTTGGTTTTTTTTTTTGGTTTTGTTTTTTTAATTTTTTTGAATACATATTTCAGACAAACAAACAAACTAATAAYTCCCACAAGTTTCTGTGATGCATCTAACCACATCCGCAGCTCTGTGCTTCCAAACAGATGTTGCCAGGATTCACTGAGTTGCCAACAGCATTAGCGAAAGCATGTTCAGATGCAAAGGCTGATAAGGAATCCCTCCTTCTTCGTTCTTGGTACACTGTGATGCAGCTCCAGCTGCCGAGGCCCTCTTGCTGCCAGAATGGGGCCTTTGGAGCAACCGAGCAGTGGTGACCTGCAAAGACTTCCCCTGGGAACACAGCAGAGACTTTAAAAGAACAATCTGAATGCTTTGGGAGGTTATCCAGTCCTGCGGAAGGCTCTTGCAATGAAGACYTGAACAATAAAGCTGAATTTACTTACTCTGGACTTGACCCAAAYTGCAGTGAAGACAACAAGAGTGTTTCTGTTGGCTTCAGTGGCAACTGGAGATGGCATTTCAATGTTAAGTTTCAGGGTCTGGTTCTGATTCTCTCTAATCCAATGGTAAAAACGTCCTTTGATTTCATCAGAAATAGGATTGGACCATGCATTTTTTAGTCCAAGAAGCCAGTCAGCTGGGCCTCAGCGCTGACGAATATTGTACAGCAACTAGGTAATAAAAGCCAGATCAAGCCTCCAGGAACACACAAGGTTTCTCCAGTTCACTGTTGGGTTTGCTTTGGGGAGAGTAGGTTGGCTTGTGAGTCCCTTATTTGCATGCAAATAACTGAACAAATAGCTGAAATTCATCTCAGACATAGTAAAGAGAGAGATATAGAGATCCCGTTCTCTCTCAATTCTTCAGCTCAAGTTGCAACAGCAAGTCCAGGAATAAAGCTGATGTGTTTTGGGGGAATATTTCTCCCTGATTCAATTTACTCTTCTGTGAGACCCTGGAGGTGACAGGTGAAGTGAGAGAAAGAAACAGTCTCGATTGTGGAAACCACCAGCTTTCTGGGAACAAATGCTGAAGGCACCTGGAGCTGATGCTTTCCGCTCCCGGAGCAAGTAGATGAGGACCAGCAGTTCCTCCTCACTGCCTCTCCCTGACTCTGAAGCAGCTGGCTCACAAAGCAGGTTGTGCAGCCAGCACTCAGAATGGATTTTAATTGCAGAAATGGGGTGATTATTCCCTTAGGATTGTACTTAGGCCCCCAAAGCTCATTCCACAAAAGCTATCAGGAATTGCTATCCAGCAATGATGACTTCTAGTCTAGTCTTCTAGGCTGGCAATTTGGCAGTGATGCCTGTCTCCCTCCACTGAGCTGTGTTTTGTTCCATTTTTGTCATCTGGAGTTGAACCCGGAGCCTTTTTGATACAAGGGAACACCATGAATCAGTTGCCAGCACATTGAACTGTTAACCTGAACTACAGTAACCCCTTACGTCCCCAGGAATGCGGTCTACAAAGTATTCTTGTTCCCCAAAGTGACTSGGGCTTCAGCTGTAATAAGAAGGATTAAATGCAGACACACATTTCTATCTAACCTATGAAATCTACTGTGCTGACAAGTCTGTCACAAGTCACCCGAACCCATGGTTAATCTTCCATTACTGACAGAGTGTGCCTGCTATKCAAGGAGAGCTGCACTACTCATGCAGCTTCCCCAATGAGCCACTGTTTTTTCTATCTTTTTTTTTTTTTAAATTTATTTTATTATTATTTGTAGAAATCAAATTATGTCCCAGTGCAGATCCACTTGGTGACTGCTACTATTGAAGAGGCTTTAATCCCTTTGTATTTCCTTCAGAAGGAAGGAGGAGCCCTTTTCCTGATGCTAGTCCCTCTTGAGTGCTTTTAAACTACCACTTCTACCATCCCAAAACAGCTGCAGTGCCCTTTCCAGGGAGCGATGGGTGAACAAGGTGACTAGTTGTGCAGGACATGTTCAGTGAGCTCCTGTTCATTTTTTCCCCCTGCTAAAGGGATTTGTGTTTTAAGTGGATAGAAGCTGGAGGGCTGCTGTCCTCGTCTAGCCAGCTCTAGCCCACCACTTGCAGGGAAGCCATGTCCTCTCCTTCTCCAAGGTGACATCTGTGGTGGAGTAGAACTGCATGGAGCTTCATCTGTATTCCAGGATGAGGCAGCTAATACAACAATTTGAATTAAAGCTCTCCCAACAGCATCAATCAAGCAGTGTTGTCACTCAGCACGGGGCAATGCAGGGAGATTGCTGAACTCACAAGCCAAGCACTCTTGGAGTTATCCCTCTCTTGCTCAGAGGTTTAATTTACTCTGTGCTTGCCTCAGCTTGCTCCATGCAAATGCAGAGTGTAACTGAGGAAGACCAAGAGAAGTTACTGCTCGTTTGTACTCTTAATAGCACCAAAGACCACAAGCACCATGTGAAATTCATCAGGAGAAGGTGCCCTATGCTTCGAATCAGAAAAGACAGATAACAAAGGCAGAAAAGCACAGAGCAGAGAACTTTGATAAGAGCCTCAGGGCAAGGCATCCTAGAATGCTCCAGGAGCTTGACCATACTGCCCATCCACCCTAAGCTCCCTTCATCGGAAGGAGTGAGGCGTGGAGGTCAATGTAAGTGATGATGAGATCAACTGCACAGAAATGTCTGTTGTTGCCAAATATCTATCACTGCCAGCTACAGAGTTAGCTTTGAAGAGGCATACTTGCAGTTTTTTAGGCAAATGATTAGGAAATCACTTTGTTACTGGACTTACCTTGCAAAGTGAGTATAGTTTGGGTGGATGAGGACAACATAGAATTTCACTAATAATTTTTGAAACAAAAGCTATTGTTTCTGTATGGTTTTGCAGGACAGCCCTTGCTGAGTGCTAAATTGTTGTGCCATTTTCATGGAGTCATTGATGGTTGGTTCATACAGGGACTGCCCAATAGTGCTAAATGAGGTGACATAAACTTCTTGTGTAATTTGGACAATGATTTTCAGAAAGGCTTGAAACTGCATGTCAAATCTTTAGGCAAGAGCTGATCCATTGTGACTTCTTATTGACTCTTCCCAAGCCTGAGTGAAGGACACTTGTGGCCAAGAAGGCCACTTCTTGGCCTTGTAGCCAAGAAGGCCAATGGGATCCTGTCCTGCATGAGGAGGAGTGTTGCCAGCAGGTTAAGGGAGGGGATCCTGCCCCACTACTAAGGTCTAGTGGGGCCACACCTGGAGTACTGGGTGCAGTTCTGGGCTCTCCAGTACAACAGGGATGTGGAGGTTCTAGAGAGGGTCCAACGTACAGGGACAAAAATGATTAAGGGAATGGAGCATCTACCATATGAAGAAAAATTAAGTGAGCTGGTCCTGTTTAGCCTGGAGAACAGAAGGCTGAGAGGAGATCTCATCAATATGTAAAAGTRCCTGAGGGGAGAATGTAGAGAGGATGGGGCCAAACTCTTCTTGATGCTGGCCAGTGATGGGATAAGAGGTAATGGGTACAAATTTAAACAGGCAGTTCCTTCTCCACATGAGGAGCAACTTCTTTCCTGTGAAGGTGACAGAACCTTGGAACAGGCTGCCCAGGGAGGCTGTGGAGACTCCTCTGGAGATCTTCAAAATCCACCTGGATGTGACCCTGTGCCACATGCTCCAGGTGTTGCTGGAGCAGGCAGTTGGACTAGATGGTTTCTAGGAGTCCCTTCCAACCTTAAGCATTCTGTGATTCTGTGACATATCCAGCCATTAGATGTCTGTGGTTTATAATCCTTAGCTATCACACCAATGTTGAAGGACTTGATATAATATTGTCAATCATGAGATTGAGTTATTCCCTTTCTCTTACTTTGATGCTTATGTGCTCACTTAAAACATGGTTCCTAAACATATTTCCTGGTGGAAGTCCCCTGAAATCACTGCTTGAATTCGCATAAATAAGTTTTGCAGCCCAGACAGGGTATTGACATCATAATCTTCTTTTTTTCTAAATGTACTTTGGTAGCTATATTAAAAAAGAAGAAAGTGTTACTCCTATCTAGAAGCGAGGAGAGGCCTGTGGAATCACCTTGCGGCTTCCATTCCTCTGAGCCACACAATTCCTTGCAGCTTCATGGCTTTCTCTTATCAGGCTTGAAATTGGCTGGAGCCACTCTCCCAGATTTGTAATCCCTCCAAGAACCAGATCCAGCTCTCTTTTTCCATGTCTGTGTATACCACTGTCTCCACTGATGCTGAGACACCTCCTTCACAGACATGTTTCAATTTATCTTAGCAACTGYCCCTCTTTAATCCTGCTGAAAGATGGGTGCGTTGGAATTTGCTCATTCCTGCTCTGACAGCTTTGATCCTGTGCACATAAGTGTTCCCTGACATTCAGAGGGAGGGGGACGGGCTGTCCCTAGCCTGAAGGGCTTAGAGAATAATGAATGAATAGTGTGTTTATTTGTATTTCTAACTGACATGCTCCTTGCCACATCAACTGCATGTCACTGCAAGCTGAGGCCACTGAGTTTTGTTCTTGTATAGCTTCTTTGGACTGGGAGGTTGCTGAAGGCAAAAGACCTTTATCTATTCATCTATCCATCCATCCATCCCTTCCTCCCTCCCTCCCATCCATCCCTCCATCCATCCATCCATCCATCCATCCCTCCATCCATCCATCCATCCATCTCACAATGCTGCGAGCCTTGCTTAGGCACAGGACAGAGAAACTTCTCTTCTGTAGGCCCATTACTAGGCCAAGAAGGTTGGGACTTTCCTCTTGGATCAACCCAAGAGGAGTGTCTACAAACACAGTTTAAATAGGAGTGTACAGTATAAAKATGGGATATCCGGCTCCTCTTCTCAATGCATCCTGGAGCACAGTGCTTTTGCTTGACCTTAGCAAGTGTTTGAGCTAAGGAAGAACAAGTAAGACTCTCTGAATTTATCTCCTTGAGATATACTATGAAATTTCACAGTGGATTTCCCAGGTCTGTTTCCTAAAAGCTGAATGTTAATTACCATTAATAACAGCAATGCTTCTCCATAGTTCCTTCCATGAGTGTATCTAAGAACACAGCACAGTATCTGTTGAGCCTCCCAGCACCTGCTCCAGGCTCTGTGGTGAAGGATCAGAATTGTATCCTGCACTGGAACACTGTTATTCCTTGGAGTTCAGAAAGGGTTTTCTTTGGTAGAGAAGATGTGCTTGGGTGGTTTTATTTCATCTCAAAATGCAAAAAGTGAATGTGCAAATTACAAAAAGGAAGAAAGAAAACATGGCCAACTCTGTCACTTTAGAAGTTGGAAATGCTTACACTTCCAAGCAGTGACCTGCAAGCCCTGTTTTTCTACTTCTCTCCTTGATTTTCTCTGATTTCCTGCTCACACCTGGCCTACAYCAGCAGCTGCATTTATCCTGGCTGCAGTGAAGTTTGGGTTTGGGAAGTACTCTTTGCTGAGATTTATTTTATGCTGTTTATTTTCTTTCCTCTCCCTGTCACCAAACCAGAAACAACTGAGCTTGGGAACAAGAAGGAATTGAAATCCATGCCATTCATCACCTATCTCTCGGGCCTGCTGACGGCACAGATGCTATCTGATGACCACCTCATCTCAGGTGTGGAGATTCACTGCGAGGAGAAAGGACGCTGCCCATCAACCTGCCATTTGTGTCGGCGCCCAGGCAAGGAACAACTCAGTCCTACRCCAGTGCTGCTGGAGATCAGCCGTGTAGTGCCACTGTATGCTCTCATCCAGGACAACGACACCAGAGAGGTGAGTGAGCTGGTGATGGAGCCAGTTCCATCGTTGTGTTCCTGCCTTAGTCACCTCTTAAGTCTGCTTTCCTCTGTCTCTGTGTAAGCATTGAGTTTCCTAGAGCAGGGCRGTCTTTCTGTGAGCATTTGGTGGGGAATACTTCTCAATGGTGTCAAGGACAGTGATGAAGCTGTCAGGTCTTCCTGTCTGCTTCCCACAGCCCCCTTTTTTCCACCTGGCCTCACAGACCTGCCAGGCCTGCCACAGACACTCCACCTTTAGTGGAGTGAGGGCAATGCTGCGAGCAGCCCTGTGCCACAGCAGCTCAGCGATCCTGCTGTGGATAAGGAGCAGCCAAAGCCCTTTGGGGTCCCTGTGTGGTTTAGCAAAGTGAAGGGACAAATCATCCTTCTGGGACCAGTCCAGCCACAGGAGGTCACTGTTACTCCAGGAGGGACCAGCAAATCTTGAGGTCATCCTTCCCCAGGGCCTGGCCTCCTCGCCTTCCTGCAAATCCTGCAAGAACTTCAGTGTCAATAATATGTAGATTTATTTCCCACTTTCTCTCTTCCCTTCAGCCCCCACCCTGTTCCCAAATCCAAAAATGACAGACCTGTTTAAAGTCACTTATTAGCCCTGAGCCTGCACTAGATTAAGAGGCCCAACCTGAGCCAGCGTGTGGCAGCTGTGGGTGGGATGGAGAGGGCTGCAGGTCTGGAAACAATCCTAGCCAATGGAGGTGTGACCACCGAGTGTGATCTTCACCCCCTCCCAGATCTGCAAGCAAAGACCCCCTCCGTGCCTCTCTGTGCATCCAGATCCCTCACAGTGTTTGCCCTTGCTTGTCTAGCCCTTGATCCCACTCCCTTTCTTCCACCCATTCCTCTCTTCATTTTTCCATGCTGCCATGCCCGACTTCCATCCCCCTCTTCTCCTCTCCCTCCAGTTGTTTTCCCCAAACTCTCCTTCTCCCATTGTTYCTCATCCTGTTTTCATGCCTTCCTCCTTCCTTGCTGCCCCTCTACTTTTTCCCCATGCAAAGGTCCCTCCAGCCTGGCTTGGACTGGCCACACTGCTTGCTCTCTATAGTAGCTCTTCAGTGTGTTCGTGCCCCTCTGATTCTGTCCCAGCCCTATCTTGTGGCTTTACAGAGCCCTWGAGACCAAAGTTGGTACCATCGTTGTTCCACCACCCCTGGTGAGAAGAGGATCATCTCCTTTTTAATTCCCCCCCGCCCCCTCCTTTCCCCTGTCATCACCAATGACTACGTAGAGAACGTGGGTTTCTCTAGAGCCAGATGGCATTCATCATCTTCCCCCTTTCTTCACCCATGCCCTTGCTTCCTGCTGGGCATCTGTTAATCATTAGGCATTTACCTGCCTTTGTGTTCAGGCATCGCTGATGCAGGGAGAGCAGCAGAATCGCTGGTTTGCACCAGGCAGGTAGGAGGCTGTTTCTTCACAGTGGTCTGTGAGATGGCAATAGTTCTTTGGGGAGACACATTAGCCAGTAGGGAAGGAGTTAACAGCGAAAGCAAGTGGAGCGCTGCATGATCTGGGGGATCTCCATAGACTCCGCTCACACCAGCACCCATTCCCCAGTGGCAAATGCCACTCTGTCTCATGGCTGGAAGATCCCTCTCCTTCTCTACCCTCCACCTAGCCTCTCCTGCTCCTGTGAGCTTCTCTGGGGCACCTCTGTGTCCGGGGAGTAGGAGAACCTGCGCTCAGCCAGGAGCAGCCTCTCTCCTTCCATCCCGTGCTCCCTCTCAGCAGAGAGCTGGTCCATCAGCTGCTGCTGGAGCACAGCCCACATTGTGCTTTCCACCGCACGCTGTGGGAAGTGGCAAACAAATGAACAAAACCCAAGCAAGAAACCCRCCAGCCACCTTCTAGGAGGCTGTTGAATGAATCCCTCATCCTCTTTGCACCTGCTTGCCCAGGGACGCTGCACACCCAGAAGAAGCCTGTCTTGGCAAGGGTGCATGTTTCGTGTGAATCTGCTTTACCTTCACCCTGGGGCTCTCTCCATCAGCCTTGCTGCCTCAGGACAGCTTGACYCAGAGGCTGGGGACCAGCTCCCCCATCCCAAATGCAAGTGACAGGTTAGCAGTGGTAGGCAGAGGCAGTTGGACTGCTGCAGGAGAGGGGACAAAAGTGTCTGATGCCGAACAGATGCTAAATGTGAAAGCCACTACTCATCCCCAGCTCTTCGTGTCTTGGATTGCTGAGGAAAGTTTCCCCTGTGTCATCCAGAGCAGCAGCTCCTTGGAGTGGGGGGCAGGTCCATGAATACTGTCCTCCCTGACCCATGCCATTCAGCTGATTTGGTCTCGCTCGCAATGCAGGCTCTCTTGATGGCCAGCCCTCTCGCATCCCTTTTCCCCTGCAACCCCTCCAAGGGCCTCGTCCTGGCCATGGCAGGACACAAGGAATGCTTTTGTCTTCCGTGTCCCTGCCTCTGTCTCTTTTGGTGGTGTCCCCATTTCCTCATTGTCAATCAACTATCTCGAAGCAATTTCAGTGTTTTCCTTTCCCCATCTTGCCTGTTCTGTTTTCTTTGATCTTTGTTAAAATTGTCCTGCTTCGTCCATCCTTCTTCATCCTCTGCAGACTACTTCTCACTCTCCTCTTCATCAGTCTCTTTCTTATGGGTTATTTCTCTCTCTCCCTCTCTTCCCCTTGCTCCCCTTCAGCCCCACTGCCAGGGACAGCATTACACCTGAGAGGCTCTGCTGATGTTACCTAGACCTGTGCCTTTGGGATGATAGCCTTCTATAATGCTAGCACTGCTTGTGTGGAAATACACAGGCAAACCTCTCAGCAACACAAGCTCAAGTCATTCAGCTCCAAACATAAAAGATACCAGTCTGCTATGGGAGGCTTTCCCTCATCTTTCTGCTTGAGGTGATGAGAGAGACAAGAGAAGGGAGGTACTGCTCTGTAAGAAATGGCAGCCTCCATGGTGAGAACCACCATGTGGCTGAGACACAGCAGATGTGCTCCAATTTCATTGCAAATGTGAGGTAAAGAAATTGGTTTAAACCATTTTCATGGCCTGTACATTTTCTACCCTTGGGATAGCAAATACCGTTTGGGAGTCTGTAAGATACATCTGACATAAGGAAACGCTGATGAAACCTTTTCTTTCAGCATCAAACAGGAGGCCTGGGCAGTCCCAGGCAGTAACAGTGGCACTGGCCTGTGGCATAAGCAAGACTTGCAGAGATCTAAAATGAGTGCTCTGGCCCTGCAGTTTTGAGCCTAGGAAGAGCACTTTGTCYGGGGAGCCAGGACATCACTGCAGCRCTCTGGCAATGTGAACTGTGCAGATACTGGCCAAGTCTCTTACCTCCAAGCACAGCGTCCACAGCTGAGCACTCTTCTGCCTGCTTTTTTCCCCATTTGTGTGGATAATGCTCAATTGATTTAGCAAATGCTGACCTTATGGGAACAGCAAGCAGATCCCAATTCCCTGATAGTATTAAAAATATATTATACTGTACATCTTTTTCTCTCTCTATAAACATAAACACACACCATAATTGTATATGTGTGTATGTGTGCATATATATCTACATATGCACACACATACAGAGAAAGAAAGAAAGCAAGCAAGTTAAAGAAAGCAAGCAAGTTAACAATATGGATGTTAACATGCAAGACAGATATACAAATTTTGCTCACTTCAGTATATGCCCTTTTTACTATTAGCTGTGTCTTTTCATGTATATCAACAAACTGAGCTTATACACTTATTTAGCACTATTTAGGCATTGCTAAGGAGGAGATTAAGTGAAAAATTACTGATCTGCAAACATGAAACAAGTTAGAAAACTTTATTTCCATATCACTGTGAACTGCTATTTTCTCTTTGCTTTGGAGTAAAGACTTGTAATTTAGAGGGGTCCAGGAAACGGGTTTGGCCTTTTGCTGTCCTAGGAATGTTTTTGTATAAATGCTAGAGAGTAATTGCTGGGAGTTTTTTGCTTGTGGCTGTACTACTGTTTAGGCTCTCTGCTGAGCCCYGGCGGGTGCCGCGCATTGCACTCCTGTTGCTGAAGGCAGTGASTGAGTGTGGGACATGGTCTCCCCACTCCTACACCCAGTGGAAACTGTGCGGAGTCCTTGATAGGAATTATTTGTTTTCCTGTGTGATTGAATAGTGTTCGTCAGAGAACTTGCATGGTCACTGGAATCTGCATCCTGCCTGGTTAATGTAGCATTTGCTGTGGCAGAGGTTGGGCACAAGACTAGCGAAGTTCCTTCTACCAGCACTGGTGCATGCCACGTTTCAAACATTTGCTTTCAGAAATTTTTCTTAGATAATTTCAGGTGCTCCTGTTCTACTACTTTGAAGTTATGGGAGAGGGAGATGAGGAGAGGTGTGAGTCAAGGAAACGTATTCAAAAGTCCTGGTATATGTTGAATGAACTTTCCATAGCCATCATGACTGCTGTGGTTGTGAATAGATGGTTTTACAGAAGAACAACTGTTTGCTCAAATGAAGGATTGCCAGAGTCCCATCTCAGTTGGTCCTGATCAACTGGTGAGACTGAGCTAGTTGGGGTAGCTCTGTTGTCCCTTTTCAGTATGTAACCACTAGCATTTTAACCTCTAGAGATGTATAAAATGACTGAGAAGCTTCACTAGGGACATTGGAAGTGATTTCACTTGAAGTCTCTTGCCCCTGTGTCATACATAGACTGGTCTGCAGTCTCTACCTGCATTTGTTCTCTGCTTAATTTGTGCTCTAACACAGACAGCAGAGTTTGGTTGAAGCAATGGCCCCTCCACTGCCCTGTCAAGAAAGATGCAAGAAAATCTTCATTGTAGGTCATGGAAGAAACCTACACGAGCATCAACGACTGGTGAGACTCGGTGGCATGAGAGCTTCTAGCCACTATATGGCATCCTTCTAGGAAAGCTTCCCTTGGCTCTTGGAGAGAAAAGTCCTGTCAAGCGCAAACGACAGCAGGGAACAGATACGTGCTGACCTTGCGTGTCTTCGGGATGTCCCTTAGAGGGGAATTAAAGAAGAGCTGCATGCTGCCCCAACAAGAATGCTATGGTGCAGTGGTCTCCATCCTCCTCACTGCTCTGCTGCTTCCTGTGCTGGGCCTGTTTTCATTTCATCAACATATTCCTGCCTGTTCCCATGCCATGGGATGGGAAAGGTAGCTCTTATTGCCCAGCAGAGCTCTCAAGTCCTGACCTAAAGAAACCTCTGTCCAGCGGTGAATTTGGGAGGGAGAGGCAGGGAGAGCTCTCTATTTTTCTTCCTCGTGGCAGCAGATTCCCTCCGCAGCTCTCAGTTCAGCACATAGCCAGGGGAGAAAGGGAGGAGGCAAAGCCTGCAATATCATCATTCTCACCTTTCTGCTGCTTTGACTCCCCAGTTCTCTGCAGCTGTGTGACTGACTAACAGCCCAGCTCATGATAATCACCGAGAGGCACAGCCTGAGGAGGAGTGAAAGAGGAGGAGGGAGAGCAGGTTTGCATATTCTAAAAACCTTCAAGTCCCTGGAATAGACGGCTTGCAGCCGAGCCAGGCAGCTAACCCTGAGAGGCACCAGGAGGAGAGAGACGCCCTGCTTTTCCCCGCACCCTCTCCCGCTCCAAACACCAGCTCCTTAAACTACCCTGAGACCTGGAACACTCAGTGCACTCAGGCATGGGTATTACCTGCACTATCCGCCTTCTACTGAGATGCCAGCCCCTGGGGCTAGTGCTGGGTCCTGAGGACCAGAGGTGCCTGGCAGTGGGGAGGAAGGGGTCAGGCTTCTCCATTGGACATAGGTGTTTTGTTTGCTCTCTCCTCCCTCCTGCCTTTCCCCCCCCAAACAAGCAAACACAAAAGCACYGCAGCTCACAGAGCAGCTCGGCCAGCTGCAGAGGTGCTCGGAGGGTGGTGTGGCGAGGGGGGGCAGTGGAGATTAATCTTCTTCCTAGTGGGAGCAATAGGCTCAAAGCCTTGTTGTTTGCATTAAAGGAGACAAATGCACATTGAGCTTGGGTTTTTAGAAGACCCCTAGGACTGTATTTAATTTGAAAATGGAGTAATGCAGCATTCGTCTGCAGCTATGGCTTCCTTGCAGCAGGCACAGCCCACAGGCTGAGCCCTGGCAAGGAGGGAGCATTGGACTAGCAGGGACACCGTGACACTGTGCCCTGGTAGCATCCTGAGGTGGTGCTGGGCACCCTTGGTGCTTTTCCAAGCTAGCCCAGCAGCACCTAGTCAGGGAATCTTGGAGGTGCCAGCAGCTGGGGAAGCCACTGCGCAGTGTCTGTGTGCAGCCTTCCTGCCACCTTCCTCCCTCCAGCACAAAGGGGTAAAGCAGTCCATTTAGTGACCGTCTGGCCTTCTTAGGCTTGGCCAAATACATTTCTGAGAGCTAAGTGGAAAAATGCGATGGGGATGCCTGTCACCGAGCCGCGCACGAGCCTCGAGCAGCAGCATAGCTGGAGCTGCCAGCCAGAGAGCCTAGCTGCAGGGCCAGCCCATGACCAGCCTATGCCCATGGGGGCACGAATGCGCCAGCGTGGCACAAATGAGCCATGGGGGCAGGAATGGGCCAGCACAGCACAGCCCAAGCTCACTGCCGCGGGGAATGCTGCTCCAGGCCTGAGGCAGCCCAGAGCCACCGCGGAGGAGAAGAGCTGGGCGTTGGGCCTCTGCCGAGTTGGCAGCTCTTGTACAAAAGGTTGTGTCCTGAGGATGATGGGAAAGAAAGGCAAGCTGGAGAGAAGAGAGGGAGAAAGCCYGTCTTTCATGTCCCCAGCCCTCCATCCTTCAGGTGGGTTTCTTATGCCATCCTGTGACATTCGGCGATGCTTCATGTGCCAGAACTCGCTGCCTCAGTCCAGCTTCCCCACCAGGTTTCCCTGCCTGGTTGGCTCCCCACTGGGGCACACGGGTGAGCAGCAGCTGGCAGTGCTGACCAGCGGCCTCTCCGCACCAGCTCCAAGGACACGCTGATGCAAACAGGAGCACATCCCTCTTCCCCCCGTGCTGTTCCAGAGGGAGGTTTTCTGCTTGCACAGCCTGGTAATGGGGTGGTAGCAGTTTCAGAAAGAGATACAGAAAGTGGTGTCACTTTCCTCCTAACTCTGCCCCAATCGCCTTGCCTTTATTTGATGCACTTCTTGCCCCAATGGTTATATTTCAGGAGAATGCAAAGCGTTGCTGGTTTTGATATCTCTTCTTGGTGTTTTTGTTAGTTCTCAGTGTCAAGGTTGTCGTGCACTGTCTGTTTGTAAGACATGGTGTGCCATGGGGCTGCATTGCATCTAGGTATGCAGACAGTTGGTATACACTCTATGTGATTGCCCAACAGAATGGTCTTAAGAGTCCAAACCCCACTAATGCATGTCCATCAGCCTCCCATCACCTCCGTTGATGAGGGGAATGGGAAGTCCRCTCCATTTTGTGCCGACTGGCTTCATTCCTATGGCTCTTTAGCACCTGGCCAAAGAGCTCTTGTTGTGAAGCCTCCTTATRTGTCAATGTTGCTCTCAAAGCGCAGAGCAGATTAAAGAGTGTAACTGAGAAATCCAGTACTTTGGGAGCTTGAGAGTTTCCTAATGAATCCCTGTATTTTTTTCCAGCAGGAATTCGGTTTCTTGTATAATGTCCTGACTCTGCAGTTGGCTTTATAATCTAGAGAGTGCCTAAGAAAGGAGCCCCGAATACCATTAGCTAATTGCTGTCCATGTGGCAGCCTAATTGAGCCCATAGTTAAAGCAAATCTAGGTAAGCAGAATTGTATATGTTCACTTGAGGTTCTGGGCTTGAGCAGGATCAAGAGAAACAGGCAACAGCCAGAGAGGGACAGAGGTGGAGGAGAAAGGAGAGGAATCAAAGCAATGAGAGGAATCAAAGCCAGTTTTGGCCTTGGGTCTCCAAGGAAGATTTGGCTTTACCCCTTGATTCCCATTCAAAGATGCAGATATGGAGCACAAATACGAAGGGTCCCGAAGGGAGGGAGACTGTTTCTGATGAAGTCCCACTCCTTTGGGGCTGGAGGCGCGCAAGGCTTTGTGGTGACAGGGCACCTTCCTGTGCCTATGGGGCCACTTTCCCCTCCACACGTCCAGCTCTCGTGCCACCAGCCTGCGTGGCACCACGGTGCAGCGGGGGGTCCCACAGGCTGTGCGAGAACAGAGAAGCCTCCCTGTGCGCAGGTGACTTCCCAAAGCAGCTTCCCAAAGCTGAAGGCACAGCAGATTGGTGCCAGCAACTTCTTTTTCCACAGCCAAAACTGAAACGGAGCCAGAGCRAATGGGGACAATGACTGTATTGTTGAGGTGTTTTTGTTTGGTTGGTTTGAGCTTTCTGTTTATTGTGTGTTTTTTTTTTTAATGTTTGTTTGTTTGTTTTGTTTTAATATCTGTTAATTGGCCATCCTCCTCAGTCCACTGTGCAGTCCTTATACAGTTCTAGCCCACATCCGACTTGAATTAACAAGGAGAAGAATAGACACATTGTAATTGTCCCTATTATGTTATAATAGCAGCTTTGTAGGCTAGGTGTGAAAGCAGAGCCAGCTCACCAGGACAAGGATCTCGCTATAATAAGAARGCTTTTTATTTCCCCTGTTGCCAGGTTTTACAGTGTCCTCTTCTGCTCCCTTGGTTCCCATAAATAAGAGAAATCAGGATGCTGCCCATCCTGGGTCCTTTCCAGCACCCTGACCTTTCCGGCAAACTGCTGAAGAGCCTTCACAGGATGAAGTGCTGGTGATACTGCTCCCCACGGAGAGGCAGCTGGAGGGAGGAAGGGTGTGAGCAACAGATGAGATCACCTGCCAACAGCAGTAGGGAAATTTCATCCTCCTTTGCTGTGAACCTGGAGCAGACTTTCAGACGCGAGCTGCATGATCCTGGAAAGAGTCTCTGGCCTGAGACATCCTTTACTTTTTCCTTCGTTTATTTATTTCTTTTTCTTCCTCTTCTTAGTGATGTCCTGATGGTTAAGGAGCAGCCTTTATGTCCCACTGCACAGCAGTGAGCCTTGCTGTACGGGCATGGAAGGCACTTTTTTTTTCAGAAACTCTGTTGGCTTGATAGTGTCCTATTCAGGCTGTCAAATCCCTGTCCAACCTGCATTCTGTGCTCTCGTTCCCTTGATAAGTACTCCGTGTTCATACTATTACCTATAGGCTGTTTGGGGCATGGCAGCATCCAGGATCTCCTGCCAGTGGCCCCAATGTGTCAGGTGCTCTGTCGGGAGGAGAGGTTTTATACGGTGGGATTTGCTTTGTCAGCAGGGCAGAGCTGCACCTCGTGGGACTGTCTGCTCCCTCCTCCTGGTGACACCTGCYTGTGCGTGAGGAGGAGGTGACAGGGTACAGGCGTCTTCTCCAGCCTGCAAATAGAAAGGGACAGAAGGTCTTGATGAGCTCCCTCAGCCCTGAGAAGCAGGCCGAGCCCGTCTGCTGCCATCACGCTGCCCACGTCCTCTTTCCTTGCCTTCGTCTCTTTGGTGATGGCTTCAGCCTCTCTGCCCTGACCACGGAGATCTGGAGGCAGTGACACCAAAGGTTTCAAGTAGTCTGTGA
>NW_020455865.1:7063096-7070583 GCF_003342845.1 Nothoprocta perdicaria
TTTTTTTTCTCTCCTCCTTGTATTTCCTTTTTGTATTTTTTCCAGAAACTGAGGTTCGTATCAACCATAGAACAGCGTTCACCCAAATAAATAACTGGGTCAGATCTTCCTATCCCTGTTGACAATGGGGAAGACCAGGTCTTGAAACACAGAGGAGCACCCAACACCACCCTTTTGAGTACCCAGCTTGGCAATGACAGGTTCCACAGAGTGCATGCTGAGTACTACAACTGCTCRTCTGAAAGGTTCCTTCGTGGCCCACAATATTCCTCTCAGGGGCTGAAAACCCGCAGTCAAAAATAGCTTAATGCTTCTCCCTCCATCAGCCAGGTCTAACAGAGGACAGAGAGGAAATATTCTGTTGCTGAGCATTGAAGGTATAAAATGGAGCCAATTGGCCTCCCCTTGAGCACAAATAACAACAGGAGAAAGATCCATATGCAGTCGAGTGCAGGATAAATGTGCTTAGCTGATCATTCATTTCCCTAATATTTTTTTATGAATAGGCTTAACTTATGGTAAGATGGGACTTTATGGTCCTGTAAGTCTTGCTCTTGTCAAAACAAATGAACTAGCCATCCTGTGGGGGAACTATCAATCCAATGTATGTGTGTATATGGGTGTGGAGAGTCAGACCTATTATACCTTTAAGAGCAAATTAGATGCTGTTCCTATGATTCATAATGCTATATATCTAATGGCATGACTCGTCATCTAGAAAATAAACGTTTTGAGCCAGTTTCTCAACTCATAAATTTCCCCTCTGGCACTGAAGGACATAAACTAAATGGGCTGACTCACAGGGAAACAATACAATTTGGATACTTTTAAATGAAAGATAAAATTGCCTCTGGGCACAGAGGGGCGTTGAGATTCCCAGGGAGCGGTTGGCAAGTGCGGGAAGAGTGGGATGCCGAGCTCATGGTGGCGGACGCCTGTCCGCAGTCCCTCTGCCATCCTTGTCCCTCCGGCCAGTAGAGCAGGCCTGAGATGTGCTTCGTGCTTCCCCATCCTTCTCATGGCTCAGTGATGTGGTATGACCACCGTGACAGAGCATCAGAAGCAGAGACAGGCRTGTAGCTCTGAGGAAGGAAGGAGATACACACGGGATACACCATGCTTGGAGGTACTCCACTCTGAGACTGGAAGCAGGAGGAGCAGCAGTCCTTTCACTGTGGGCCAGGTTCAAGTTCTGCATGTTGTACCTGTCCCTCAGGGCTGAAGCTGCCCCATGGGACAGATCTCRGGGCCTTCAGGGCATCCTCAGTCCATTGCTCTTGCTCTTCCTGTGCCATGAGGCTCCTGGTTTGGATGATAAGTGCTGTTCCTCTGAGTCTGGGTGAGCAGTCCCTTACCTACTTGTTACACAGTCAAGAGGAGAAAGCAAAGGCTTTCCTGACAGCTCAAGAAGGAGGAGCATTTGACTGCAGTGCACCCTCAGGGCCAGGCTAAACCAGAGAGCTTGAAGATTTCACATTTCCAAGGTAAGGCAGTGAGCCTTTTGGTCCCTAGCAGGAGCTTGGTAGCATCCTCTGATAGATGGAGCTGACTCCATCCAGAGCCTGGTAGGGAACGCACTAGAAGGAAGCATGAGCTTTCTGCAAAACTGGCTATAATGGCTTCAGGGATGGGAAGACCAGAGAGTATTGAAAGTTTATCAAGACTCTAAGTTTGCCCTGGAGTCTGCAGGGAAAGAGACTCCTTGGAGTCCCCTTGGAGACTCCTAAAGTGATGATAAACATCCTCAAGAGATGCCCTCAGGTTGGGAGAGCGGGCTCTGCTTTTCTTCAGCTCCTAAGAGAGCTCTGAGCCTCATCCCGTATTTCTGCTTCCTGCAAGACCTTCCCTGCCTCCGTTTGCCACTGGGCACATGCTGCCCAGCATGACACGCTTCCTAGAAGCCCTCATTAACAGCAAGCAAAGGCGAGTGCCGCTGTGCCCCACCACCCTGGCCTGCCTGACGTCAGCCGGCTGCTCCTCCAGGAACAAACGCCAGGAAAATTGAATCGAGGCTGCCGCCAGGAGCGGGGGCTCCTGTTCCTCAGAGCGAGCCCGGTGGTGCCGCGCGTAGGTGCACTCGCCCTAATGAGCACAATGGGAGGACCCATCGATCCGCTAACCTCGTTTCTCTGAAGGCTGACACAAGGCAGATCGCGGCTGTGTACCTGCAGGATCTAATTAAAACGTGTGTAATTCTGGGCAGGCGGAGGAAAGGGGATTGCTCATCCCGCCTTGCACTTATCCAAAAAAAAAAAAAAAAGCTAGAGGAGGGAAGAAGCGACTTGGCTTTGGCTCAAGGTCCTGGTAGGATTTCTCCTTGGGATTACATGGGCCTGCAGGGAGAAGCAGAGGGAGAAGGTCGGGAATGTCAGGGCTACACTGGGAGTGAGTGGCCAGGGGATTGCAGAGCATGGGCAGCTGCAGCACCACTGAGGGGCACAGGCTGGAGGTGGCCACAGGGAGCTGGGAGCAGGTTCTGTGCATGGGGAGCCATCACCTGGGCTGGGGCTATGGGTGCTTTTGCTTTCCTCTTGCCTTATGCCTTGCTGCTCTGGACACACTCTGCACCTGGCCTTGCACATGCCCAGGAGACCATGGCTATAGGCTGGGCACAGTCTTTGTTTTTTATTTCTTTTTTTAACAATTTTCATTTGCCACTCTCGTCACCTGGGCGGACACACACATGTTGTCCAAGGGGACACGGCCACGATGCCCATCCACACCCGCCCAGGCAGACAAGAGGCTCTAGCACCTTTAGGCAGTGTGTGGGAGCCCGTCACCGTCCCCTCGTGACTGCTGCGTGAGCTCCCTGCTTCTCGCCCMCCCCTGTGATATACACAGTGGCCCATGGTTCACGCTCCCATATCCCTTACGCACATCTCCCTCCATCCCTATCGCCTGCAGCACCAGTGGGTCCTACAGAAGGATATCTGTGCCCACTCATCCCTGTCTGATAAACTCTTTCTTTCTCTGTCTTCTTTGCTCTCTCATTACTTTGTGATGCCCTTTCCAGTCCAGTGCTTTAATTAAATTCAAAAGAATATAAAGAGATAACGTCACATTTTCTCTCTTCCACATGTTTTTTCTTCCTTCCTTCCTTCTTTCTTTTTTTTCCCCTCCCTCTGGAACAGTCACATTTCGCAAATGTCTGGAAGCAGAAATATTTCAGGCGCAAGAGTGCAGGCACCTTGATAAAGGTGGTCGCGTGCTCCGGGAAAGCAGCAGAACCCCAGACAATAGGAGCCATGATGTCAGGCTCTATTTATACCTTTCCTTTTTATAAATGTCCCCAGGATGGCGCTTTTTCTATAGTTTTGTGCTAAATAGCAAATCCACTGAAGCTGTCCCCATCCTCCCCAAAGGGCATGTTTTATCTCTAAGGCGTAACCCCACGGAGGGCTGCCTGTATCGCAGGATCCAGGCATCCGCAGGCCGGCGCTCCCGAAGATTTGAATGGGCGGAATAACGTTGCACTGTGGACGTTGGGTTGTTTGAACGGAGATTGGCAGCATGGCTGTTGTACACGAAAGAGGATCTTTAGGGCATTTGGGCTCCAAAATGTGTATGTGGAAAGGTCAAAAGCATTACAAAGAGGTTTGTTTTAGTGGATGAATTTGGCTGTTGTGATTGTTCTACCAGGACTTTGTGGCGTTGTATAAAGTCTGTTCTATATTTGGTATGTTTATGTGCGGCGAGATGCTGTCTTCTGAGTGTGAAACAGCCATAAAAACATCAAATCYGAACAGCATAAGAGCATGGAGTGAGGAAAACCCACTCCTGAAGCATGGGAAGCAGCGTAGGGAACGGCTGTCCTGGACTCAGTCACCAAGCTGTGGGATGAGCAGAGGGAAGATATCACAGGATTAGTCCTAAAGGACTTTGGGATYTTAGTGGAAGTGTTTCAGTCTTGGATCCCAGCAGACGGACATCTGCTCTTACTCCTGTGGATCAATTTACATTACTAGGAGTAGTCAAGAGGGCTCCTGGTGAATTTGAGGACAGCCTGTAGAGGGAAGTGTTCCCGTCTGGGCACAGCCTAAAGTATTTTGAAGATTTCAGATTTTGCAGTTCTTCTTGTGTGCAGTCCTTACACAAGTGAGTAGAGCCCAAATTTGCTTGCAGGAGAGTAGCTCGTATGGATAGCAAACAGATGGGGGGTGTGAAAATGGTCTGTATTGCTGTGGATATAGGAATCACTTCATTCTTCACGGGGACAGAAACAGCTATAGGAGGGACGCACAGAAGAGGTCCCAGCAGTGCAAAGGTACCTTAGGTGAAATGTCCTGCCTTGCAAAGGGGCTTCCATCTGCATTTCCCAAGGCACCTCCTTGGTCTTGCACCACGGGAGATCCGCAGTGCACGAAGCTCTGTGCAGGTGGCTCTCCCAATCCCGCGCCCAAAGCGGCGCATGCGGCTGAACCGGCAGCACCGCTCCATCCTGGTGTAGGACACTTTGCATGACGGGCTCAGGGCYGCACAGAGGGTCCATGGCAGAGCTGGGGAGGCCCTGTCCCCAGGCTGCCTGGATCCCAGGCTCTCCACGCTCGCCCTAGCTGCTCCGCATCACGAGGCTGAGCCKCTGGCTGGGTTTCGCTGACTCTTTAGCATACATGCTCACACTTTTTGTTCTTGCATCAGGCTTTCAAGGGAGCCCTGATGAGCTCATACTGGTGCTCGGGGAAAGGTGATGTTATCGAAGACTGGTGCAGGTGTGACCTCAACGCCTTCGATGAGAACGGACTCCCGAACTGCAGCCCTCTCCCTCAGCCTGTGTACGTATCTGTGCGATCTCCTCCCACGGGTCACTGTTCCCCTGCACCAGCCCCTTCTTCCAGGCTCCCCTGTGGCTACAGCTCAGGCCACGGGCACCTCTGTCCTCTGAGCCTACAGCTACAGGCCAGCGCCACTTGCTGTGTGACTGATGCCTTTAGGATATCCTGGCTCTTGCTGTGGCCCTGGAAGGTTTCCTTATAGATTTTCATCACCTGATTAGCTGAACTTGTAGAAGGGGATTTCAAATGCTGAAAGAAATGGAATTACAGTGCAATTCATTGTGGCTTGTCAGAGCAAGAGCAAATCAGGAGCAAACTGATGGGGAATTAGCTGAGAAAGCAGGAAGACTGGCTCCAGCTATCCACAAGGAACAAAACACCTTCTTAGTGAGCCAATATCCTCAGAGAGGATTGATTTCCTATCCTGAGCTCAAAAAACACACCAGTATTTTTGGAGATGGACTCTCTGTAGCCCTGTTGTCTTTTACCTCAGCACAAAGAACAACACACACCTTTGCACTAGTAGTGCAGAGCTTCCCTGCACTCTCCTCTGCCTTCTGCTACATRCAAAAGTTTGTGCACAGCTGCCCTGCTTTTGTTTTTGCTAACTCGTTTGCAGCTGGGTGAATTACAGCCACACTCACCCCTTCACTCCCTCCCTTRCTCCCTTGCCTTTGCTCACTCACAATGCAGAATAGACCCTCCCTTTGAGTGGACTCAACCCAGCTGTGTGGCATGAAAGTAAAGCTAGATCCTCCCCTATTCTTTTGCTCTTGGCATCTAGTCTTCAGTTCCCTATGGAGTGGCTGAGCTTAGGGAGAAGTTCTCCTGGGAAATGAAGGCTCCTTTAGACAGGCTGCTTGGGGCTGCAGTTGCAAGACCGAGACCTATCTGGGAGCCCCAGGAGGTGAGGACCCAGCAGGGAAGGTTGCACCCATCTGACTTTCCCTTGGAAGTTTCTTTTGTGTCCATTTACCCACTCTCCCTTTGTACCYTGTGTCCTTGTGGGTCTGTGTACATGCCTGTGTATGAGTGTGAGCTCTTCCTGAGGTTACACTGCTTGTGCAGTCAGCAGAAAGGGAGATGATGTGTTCTTTGGTTTCTGTTCTCTGTCCTCTCCAGTTTGCGGCTCTCTCCTACTGTGGAGCCTTCCAGCACCGTGGTCTCTTTGGAGTGGCTTGATGTTCAGCCCGCAATTGGAACGAAGGTGTCTGACTAYGTCCTGCAGCATAAGAAGGTGGATGAGTACACAGACACAGACCTCTATACAGGTAAGAAAGGCTGCAAAGCGAAAACTTCTCTTGCTCTAGAGATCAGACAGCATTGCAGGACGTTGACTGTGCTGCTGTGAGCTGTGATGCCTTCGTCCTTGGGGAAGTTGTTGCTTTTGTGCAGAAAGGTGCCTAAGGGCAGAAGTGTGTGGTGTACAGGGCTCTCCTCTTGAGTGAGGTTTCTGAAGGGTTCTGTAGATGTGTCTATTTGAGGGGGAAGGGGAAATGCAGGAAAAAGAAATGCAGCACCGCAGAAGAAAACGATTTGCCCTTTTTTGATGGAGGATTTGTGGGATGGTGTTTCTAACTAAGATGACTGTTTGATCAAACAATCTGAAATGCTACAGCATGGCAGGTGTGTGGGCTGCTCAAAACCAACCCGAGGGCTTCGCTAGTCCATTCCAGGGAGTATAGCCTTGCATGCCAGCCATTTAAAGGACCCTTTAAGGTACCCTGCATAGCTATCAAAGCAATCTGGAGTCTGCAAAATTTGGAGAGATTGAGTGGTGTGTGAGTGTGTTTTCCAAAGGAACCTGAAACTTTCCTGGGTTAGAGTCCAGTTACTGGCTCAGGGCTTGGACTTAGTTCTTTGTGGTTTGGGAAGTCTTTGTCAGCAATTCAAGCCATGTTTCAGGAGCTGCTGGACAAGGTGGAGGGATATGAAGGATGGAGCTGGATCTGAGTAAATCAATGTATATTAGAAACTATCACTAGAGGCCTTGAGTGGCTTCAACTGCTGCTGGTTAGAAAAACAGGCAAAATTGCCTGCCTTTGTTTTGCTGCAAGATTTTGAGTTTAGGTCACYGAAGAAACTCATGTCACATTTCAGAAGTGGCAAGTGTTGACTGAAGCAGAGATCTGCCTTTGCATAAAGGGTCAGTTTCTCCAATGCTGACACTACCAAATTTCTTCCTCCCCTCAGTAGGGAAAGTTGGAAGAGGGCTTCCATTCAGGGCTGAAGTGAGGCTCCAGCATAGCTGTCTGCTTTGGGGGTAAAAGCCCCATTTGTTTTAAGGAGCAGCCTTGTCAGTTTATGGAGAGGTTTATGTGATTTTTCTGGGACATCCAAGTCCCCTCTTGCTGAGAGTTACCTCAGAACAAGCTTACAGCTATGGAGAAGTTTTGACCCTGTCTATTCATCTCAAACCCAGCTATTCTAGGCAGATGCCCTTTTTATCACCACATCCAAGTTTCTATGCCGCAAGAGTGGGACTCTGTCTGAGAGAGCTGGAACTCCATATCAGCAGAGACCCCAATGAGAAGGAGCTATGTCTCCTTGTTTGTACMTCTGTACTGTCCCGGAGTAACTTTCCCCTGCACCCTGTTGCCATGGGTTGCCATCCAGCACTGTCCAGTGTGGCCATGGTCCCTGGATTATGTTTCTGGTCTCCTGGCATGGAAGAAGGCTTGCTCTTTATCCTGGAGGGGCACCTTCCAACAACAG